>NW_027506345.1:0-76308 GCF_021521415.1 Bidens hawaiensis | reverse complement strand
CTTTCTCCATGTGTGAATGTAGAAGATTCTTCACATTTGACACCTTTGGATGTTTGATCATGGTTGGTTTATATAAGAAATTGTAATATATTATATTATCATAATGATATTTTTATAGTTAATGATACTAATTTTTTATTAATTAGTGATTAAATAGTTTATTAACGGAAATTCTCTAGACACCCAACTTTTTTGGGAGACACTTAACCTATACGTCTCGTATAGGCTGAGTGTCTTCTCAAAAGCCATATTTCTTTTTGTCTTTTTCTTCTTTACTTGTTTATTTATTTATTTTTGTTTTTTGGTGTCTTTTTTTTTGTTTGTCTTTTTTTTTGTTTTTGTTTTTGTATTACTAATTATTCTTTTTATAAAAATATTGTTTTTAATGTTATCATTTTTAACAATCGGTTATACTTAATTGACTCGATTTTAAAATTCCAACGAACCAACATAAATAATACGATATTTATATATACATATTAAATCCGTTACAACAAGTTCATACAACTAAAAACAAATTGTAAAAATAAATTAAAACGACTGCACCACTTACTTCGTCGTCGTCTCATCTGCGTGTGGCCGACCTACCCTTAGCATCGTCGTTGTTGTCTCATGTGCGTCTGAAGCCTAACATGCTCGCCTCGTGGTCGAAACGTGGTGGCACTAGTATTCACTCCTCACCACGTTGTCGGGTGGCATCCCGCTCTACCATCCATGCCATCTAGAACCGTAATCAAGCATCAGTGGCAGCATCCAAACACACGACATGATGTGTAAGCAGAACGTGTTGCGTGTCCTCCTGTTGTAGTGGTTGGTATTGACACGATAAATTAACGTTAGTAGTTAGAAAGAAACAAAAGGAATTTAAACGATAATAAAACGTACTTGATTACCATTCTCACCGTTATCCGCCGCGTCTTGAATATGCACCTTTGGTGCCGCCAATGGCAGAGGCACGACAAGTGAGACCGAGACGTAAGCGGGAGCCCCTGAGCAATGATCATCCGGTCACGTCCCCAATCTTCTGGACGATCCGCATGCTTTGTGTCTAAGGACGATCCAGCTCGCGCAGGGTATAATCGGCGACCAAACAGGTAGCTTAGGCAGCCGCTGCCTGTAGCCCAAACTATTATATTATATTATATTATATTATATTATATTATATTATATTATAGTTTTCAACTTTTCTTTGTTACACAACTTTATTGTTCCTTACCATTCATGCTTCATTGACTGTACACTAAGCTTTGTTGTTGGTGAGACAACACGATCTGATTGATCATGAATTAATACATTACGGATCTAGTATTATGATATGAATTACATTTAGGTATTGATTGATTACATTAACTGTGTGTTGAGAGGTGAATCGAGCAAAGTAACGAGAGGAAACTGGATAAAATAACAATTGTTATTACTTTAGATAATTTATAAGGTATTTGTAGAAGATGAGCCTCATTCATTATACAGACCATAACGAGTGAATTATTAGCTACTCTAACAAATTATACGTTAGCCTCATTCGTTAACATCCCCTAACAAATGAGGACTAGTGACATGTGGAGACACATTCGTTATTAGCTACTCTAACGAATGTGTCTTTACAATAACGAATGTGTCACGTAAATTATCAAAATACCCTTAATACATTATCTATTCTCCAAAATACGTTAAACAAAGACCGAGACACCAACCGTACACTAACAGTTGGTACCACAACGTTTATATTGTACTATGATGATGTTAAACTTCTGTAACCCACTTTCCATGTATCGTGTTTCCTTTATTTTGTTGGGCTTCATCTGCTTTACGCATGTCTTGAGACCGACATACGTGTTCTCCTTTGGTTTCTTCCTAGGCTTGACAAATCAGTTAAGTGCTTGATGTATAGTTAATATATGTTTTAATTACTAAAAAGTATAAAGATTGCTACATGACATGTGTTCATTTTTCAAAGAAATTCAGCTTATTTTCTGTTAAGCCTTAGACAAGCGAATCAAGAACACCAAAGACGATATTGCATAAAACGTTTATGCGACTCTATCCTATTAATAAGAAATAAGAACAAATACTTTCTACTCTTTCTATTCTACCTACTCTCTAAACAAAAGAAACTTATGATGAGTTTATATAACACCCACAATTCTAATCCTACTCAAACTAGGAAACATAATAACACTAGACTTCTAATTTATTTAATAATAAATAAAATATAATTATGACACAAAGTTATTCAACTTGATCCTTTAACTTTCGATCTCCACCGAACCGTCCCTTGAGATCTTCCGTACCACCATTATACTTTTCGTATTAACCATTCGGGTCCTTCAAGTTGGTGTTGCTCCAAGTTTTACATTTTCTTATTTTATTTTGCAAAGAAATTCAACTTTATTGTTTTCTTTATTTTTGTTTTAAGTCTTGGATCCTCTATGCGTGCAGTAATACCGACTTCAGGGTTAAGACCTAAGTATTCTACTTTATTTTCTTGGTGTTTCGTACAAGCCTTGGATCTTCTCTGCGTATAATAAAAGCATAAACGTGCGAAAGTCATGTATCGACCCAAAGATTAAGGCCTAATCTTAAGGAAAAATTCTAACTTTCTACTTTATTTTCTTTTCTTATTTTTTCATGGTACACAGTTAATAATATTACGAGAAAATTGAGATACATGTGAAACATATTGTATTTGATAGAGATTGTCTCTGATAGAGGAGGTCCACATATGATTTGCGCTTAATTGAACCTTAATTTAATAGTATATAATAAGGCTACTGAAAGATCATGTCTGAGTTTAAATGTATGGACTACGCCAAGCTCTTAGACTGTGGAACATAAAGTTAGACTCAACGTTAAATAAACTAGGTTCTGTAACGTGCAAGCAAGAACAACCGGTTTATTAAAAGTTAACAAACCAACAATTATTACTTGTCACCAAGTCAGGACTTGTGCGGACGAAATGATTCTGGGATTGCTTCCCACCTCAATTAACTATCAATGGATCCATGTCTGAAATTATCTAAGATAGACGATGGCCCGAGACTGATCCAATTTGTTGGGCGTTTATCTTATCCACACTCGACCCGATCTTAGTGATTTGGTGGGATATGTGAGCCGGTTTATGCAAGATCCAATCGTAACATATGTTGAAGCTGTTAAATATATCTTGAGATATTTGAAGGGAAGTCACAAGTTCAATCAGGATAATGTGTACGAAAGGTACGTGGCAGCAAAATTCTCTATGGTTTTACTGATAGTGTGCATGCAGTTGTTATATATGACTGACGGAGCATGACCAACAAGGTATTTTATTATAACAATGCACCAATCACTTGGAGTTAACAAAAACAAATAGAGCTCGGTTGCATTGTCTTCATGTGAAGTTGGCCGAGTTTAAGGATGCCAATATGACTGCTTGTCAAGCTGTGTGGTTACAGGGTTTGTTATTAGAATTGACGGGTGAAACAAAATAAGTAGTAACCCTTTATGTCGACAACACATCTGTCATAGCTCTAACTCTGATGAGGAACCCAATTTTCCAAGGGAGAAAGCAAACATGTCTATCGAAGACATCACTTTATTAGAGAACGCGCCGAGTGGGTATCAAGGTAGAACAAGTAAACGGTGACCTTCAACGTGTCACAAGATTATGAAGTGATTGTTAGAATAGTCTCGTATAAGAGGGGGGGGGGGGGGGTGTTATTTTTTGTCGTGCTTATAAAAACGGATCATTGTAAATAAATTTTGTTATTTCCAAATAAATACAAACAATTAGATTCTCATTGCTTTTAACCACCAGGTAAAGTGAACTTAAGAAAACAGAAAAATATAAACAGCCCACATGAACATATGAGATCCTGGCAAAGTCCCACACTAGCAAAACTTTCCAAATTATCAAAACATTAAAAACGTATTACTAAACATCATAAACATCTTTCACATTGGTCGACAAATCGGTCCAACCAGCGACCTAAAACACCCTTCGACAACTTCATCATAAACACAAAAGTGAAACTCCGCCTTCACACCCTTCTCATTCGCTTGCATGCAATCCCCACACAATGCTCGAGTTTCCAACACGGTTGATAACCTCTCAAACATCGGATACCCCTCGTTAACACTTTGACAATTCGCATCACACGAACCAAACTCATCCTTCAAATTTTCATGCATCATGTTATTATTTTTTTCTGTTTCCATCTCCAACTCATCATGATAGTCAAAACCATAATCAAACAAGTCCCCGGGCGATGATAACTCAACGTAGTTTTGGCGATAACTTTTCCTCCTACGGTCTCTTCTTGACCGCTTTAGTACCACAATGAAGTATGCATTCTTTTGTTGCATTAAAACCATGAAATCAACTTTACTTGTGATGAGAATCTTGCGTGGAGTCTCCAGTCTGCGGTTGTCGACTAAGTACGCGGTGAGATTATTATAGGATACACCAATCTTCTGT
The DNA here is from genome assembly GCF_021521415.1 of Bidens hawaiensis. NCBI lineage: Eukaryota > Viridiplantae > Streptophyta > Magnoliopsida > Asterales > Asteraceae > Bidens > Bidens hawaiensis. Next base: position 71,852 of record NW_027506345.1, on the reverse strand, counting down.
TTCAGCATTGTTCGGAACTCTTGAAAGCTAATGGTGGGATTGATCACGATCTTGCCGATGTATACTTGACGCTCGCTGTTGTATAACACGACCGGGAACTCGACTGCATTGTCTTCTTGATCCATGTTTTCGGATGAATATCTTGTGAAGAATTAGGATTGAATGGTTTGTGAACTGTGATGGTTCCTTAGGGGTTTATGATATGATATATATAGACATATAGTGTTTGGGTTGGTTTTAAATTTTAATTTAAGGTTTTAAACTTTTAAATGGTATTGAATTTAGCCTCTGATCCTTGGGGCTCAAGTTTGGTTAATATTATTTTCATTTATTTTGTTAGTTAACTAGTTTTTATCTCCCGTATTACGGGGTTGTTTTATATTGTTTGTTCTAATATTTATTTATTTTTTAAATTTATATTTTTTATTGTATGAAATTTATTAATATACTTATGGTTTGATTATAAATTGTTTCACAAATAAATGAGATGTTATAACACGGTTTAAAAGCTATATGGTTTTGGTGAGACCCGTTTATTTTTTTACTATGAAATTGGTTTTTTAATTATAAATAATATTTATGAAAGTTAATAATATACTTTTGGTTTGATGAGACCCAAGATCCGTTTATTTTTTTTACTATCAAATTGGTTTTTTAATTTAAATAGTATATATATATCTTTTTTAAAATAAATAAGATATTATTTTTTATTATATCCTATTTTATAAGATTTTTACATAAATAATTTGGTAAGAATAATTTTTAATTTAATGAGATGTTATAACCCGTTTAAGGAAAATCTGTGTTTGGTAAGACCCATACCCATGAATTCGGGTCAAATGCATGAGAAGCCTCCATTTAAAAATCAAGCAAATCTGGTGACTCCAAAAAAAAGGGGGAGCGACCACATCACGACACGTAGGATTTTTATGTCTTCGTTTATATACTAGTTTTAATCCCCCGTATTACGGGAGTTGTTTTATATTATTTGTTCTAATATTTATTTATTTTTTGTATTTATATTTTTTTATTGTATGAAAAATAATAATATACTTATGGTTAATTGTTTGACAAATAAATGAGATGTTATAACTCGGTTTAAAAACTATATGGTTTTGACGAGACCCAAGACCCGTTTATTTCTTTTATTATAAAATTGGTTTTTTAATATAAATAATATTTATGAAAGTTAATAATATACTTATGGTTTGATGAGACCTAAGACTCGTTTATTTTTTTACTATCAAATTGGTTTTTTAATTTAAATAATATATATATATATATATATATATATATCTTTTTAAAAATAAATAAGATATTAATTTTAGTATATCATATTTTATAGGATTTTTACATCAATACTTTGGTGAGAGTAATTTTTAATTTAATGAGATGTTATAACTCGTTTAAGGGATATCTGGGTTTGGTAAGACCCATACCCATGAATTCGGGTCAAATGCATGAGAAGCCTCCATTTACAAATCAAGCAAATCTGGTGACTCCAAATAAAGGGGGAGCGACCACATCGCGACACATAGGATTTTTATGTTTTCGTTTATATATATTATAGATATATTAAGTTGCTGCTATATATTTTTTTTTGAACGACCAACTAAGTAACGTTGGGTACTTCATACGCGACCCCTATTGGCTAAATTAAGTTGCTGCTATTAACTTTATATAATCGAACTTGAAATTATTTAAATTTGTTATGGTTATTATTTATCTACAATTTTAATAATATTGTTACCCAAATTCTCGCCTTGTTGCTTTAAAATTACAAAAGTGGATAAAACATGTTTGTTATGCACTTATGTAGTTATGTATCAACTTGATTTACATATTTTTGGTTGGGCCCGGGGATTAGTTGGGCCCAAACACCAGGACTTTTATACTATTAAGTAGAAGTGAAAAAAAACCTGAAATTGGAATCGGACCCGAAAAAACCTTAAACCAGTTTTTTTAATACTCGTACCCGATTCTATCCGTAGGGTATGGATGTGGTATGCATTTCAGTACCAAAACCTGTACCCAGAACGGGGTTTCTCCGACGAAAATAGGGTTTTTTTAATACCTGGAAATACGGTATTCAAATACCCGATTTTAGAATACCCGGTTCTATAACCGACCTGAACCTGATGCATAGGGTATAATTTTTAGTGACAATACCCGGACCCGAACCCGACCCGGGTATTACAACTACCTGATTTTCTAATACCCGGTCATACCCGAACCCGATTCCATACTCGAAATGAGATATTTTAAAACCCAATTTACGCACATCTACTATTAAGAAGTACTTTTACCATAGAACACCCTATAAGCATTACCAACTAACATTTCACGCACAAATCAGTTAAAAAGTAGATGATGAAACTTCCTTTGAGCATAACCATTATTGATTAACAATGTAGCATTTATTAATCACAGTATTTATAAATAATTGATTAACAGTTTTTAACCGTGTTAAATAGCATTATTAATCATAGTATTTTCAATCATAGCAAAAATCATACCAAAGTTTTAACTTATAATAATATATTGATGGGTAAACACAATAGCTAATATTTTATTCGGTTCGATATATAATTCAACTTAAAGTTGAAACTAGTTTAACTCCACTACGTTCAAAATCAACAGTTAACCATATTGTATCGAACTGTTTTCTACGTATAAGGTACAACTTTTTAATGAAGATCATAAGTAGAGTTGTAAATGAGCCGAGCCGAGTCGAGTCGAGTCAGAGTGTGCTCGAGCTCGGCTTGTTTCTTTAACGAGCTGAAAAATCGAGCTTGTTTAAAACTCGAGCCGAGCTCGAGCTTGTTGAGCCGGACTCCTTTAATTATTATAAATCTTTTTATTTTTTATTTATTATTTTTTATTTTATATTTTACAAATTTTGATAAAAATTATAATTTTAACATACATATTATAAAAAATTTATGAACTAGAAAATTTATACATTTATATGTTTTATTTAAATTATTCTTTTATAAGGTTTTAGGTATCGAATGACATAATATATGTATAATTTTTATTTATTTATTTCTTGATACGCTATTATTATATATAGATATCAAAATTTAGGGTTTAATCAAACGAGCCAACGAGCCGAGCTAACGAGTCAACCCAAGACCGAGCAACGAGCCAAGCTGACCCTGTCTCGAGCTTGGCTCATTTAGTAATCGAGCCGAGCTCATTTAGAATCGAGTTTTTTTCGAGCGAGCCGCGAGCTTTTTGAATAACCCTGATTATAAGGCTTTAAATCATAAACAACAAATCAAGTTAATTCCAATATACGATTTAAGCCCAGTTGATCACCAATTATGCCCAGTGAATTAGATTAATTTTCTTGGGACAGGCCCAAAACAACATTAATAAGTCGAAGTTTGTGGGAAAATATTAAGGGTTTCATTCTTTTACGCTTAACTATGATAAAAAATAAATAAACAAATAAAAAAAAACAGAATAACAAAATATAAAGAATTAGTGCATATACTCTGTTAACATATAAGAGCCAAGCCAAGTCCCATAATAACAAAAGTTTCCAAAATCATCAAAACATAGTTAACACAAGTCACCAAAATCACATTTCACATTGGTCGACAAAATCGGTCCAGCTGGTGACCTAAAAACCCCTTTTACAACTTCATCATAAACACACAAGTGAAACTCCGGCTTCACACCTTCCTTACTCGCTTGCATACAATCCTCACACAATGATCGAGTTTCCAATGCGATTTCCGACCTCTCAACCTTCGAATGAGTTTCCAACGGGGTGTTCGACCTCTCAACCTTCGGATGAGTTTCCAACGGGGTTTCTGACCTCTCAACCATCGGATACGCCTCATTAATACTAGGAAAATTCACATCCATCGAACCAAAATCATTGTTCACATTCTCATGCATCATGTAATTATTATTATTATTATTATTATTATTATTATTATTATTATTATTATTATTATGTTTTCCTCTTTCCATCTCCAACTCATACAACCAATATGCAACCTTAGAAGAATGATCATAATAATCAGGAACATGCGTTGTAACCGTTTCATAAGGATAATCATAACCATAATCAAACAAGTCCGCGGGTGATAACTCGACGTAGTTTTGGCGATAACTTTTCCTCCTACGGTCTCTTCTCAACCGCTTGAGTGCCACAAGGAAGTAAGCATTCTTTTCTTGCATCAAAACCATGAAATCAACTTTACTTGTGATGAGAATCTTGCGTGGAGTGTCTGGCCAGCGGCTGTCGACTAAGTACGTGGTGAGATTATTATAGGATATACCGATCATCTATTTCAACGTTGTTCGGAACTCTTGAAAGTTAATGACGGGGTGGATCGCGATCTTGCCGATGTTTACTTGGCGCTCTCCGTTGTATAGAACTACCGGGAACTCGACGGACATCTCTTCTTGATCTTTGTTTTCTGATCGATTACTATTATGTGAATTAGGATTTATTGGTTTGTTGTGATTGATGATTGATTCCTTAAGGGTTTATGATATATTTATAGTGTTTGGGCTTGTTTTAGTTTGGTAAGTTTGAAATTTCAAATGGTAAGATTTGGGTTTAATTAGCCTCTAGGGATCGATCCTTGGGGCTCAAGTTTGGTGGTGTTATTAATATTATTTATTTATTTATTTATTGATATTATTAATATTGTTATTATTCTTTTGGATTTTTGTTATTGTTACCAAAAATACAAAACATTATACAATTCCAATCGTTCCATGTAATAGGATGTGCACAAAATCGAAAAAACGAATCGAAGCCGTAAAAATTAAAAAAATCGAATCGAAAAAACCAAACCGTATTAGAAAGCAACGGCTCGGTTTTGAACTTTAGCAAAAACCGAAATATTGGTTTTGGTTCGGTTTTGTATTTTGTTAAGAACCGAAAAAACCGAACCGAACCGAAATAACCAAAAATTGAAATAATCATAATATCTTAACCGTAAGTCCATAACCTTTAAAGCAAAATCTACTGATAACTATATGTTTAGTTTTAACATATGGTTAATAACAAATATATTTTGTTTCTATATCAGGCTAATAACTAAAGTACTTGGTTTTGTTTTTGAATTTGATTTTAATATTATATTTTATTAGCTTTTAATATTTGAAGTCCAAATATTCAATATTCTATTAATCATTAGTTTAAAAATAAAATATCATGCCCAATTTCAATTATCTTGGGTTTTTTGCCCACAAAGTTTTGGTTCGATTAGCAAAACCCAAAAACCGCAATCAAAACCAAACCGAACCCAAAAACCGAAAATTGAAAAAACCGAAACCGAATGGTTTTAAAAAATCATAAAACCGAAAGTTTGGTTTTTGGTTCGGTTAAGTCAAAAACGCACCGAACCGCACCACGCACGCCCCTACCATGTAATCCCAATCTTTCTTCCCCTGTTATGCAAAGAAAACATAAAACTTTTATCTCTTCCACCAAGCCTGAAATTTGAGCCGGAATTCTCCCATAAACTAGTTCATTCATCCTTTTCCATAAGCATCACGCCGCAATCACACACACCGCATGAAACATCATTGCTTTTTTCATCCCAAACGACACGAACTTGTGGAGCTCCAACACGTACATCACGAAAGCTAAATAAAAATATTGAAGGCAATTTACATCATTGAGTGAGCACACTTCACATAGAATAAGCAAAAAACAACATGAAACCAACACATGTTCCACCGTCTTCACAACCTCCCCACAAACCGGACACACATTCGAGGCGACCCGGATATATTCCTTATTCCCAATGCAACAAGAGTAGGCAGCCGGCCCAACATCACGCTCCATGCCATTAAACTAACTTATTTTGGCACCAACCAGTTCCATTCGTACTTGTGATATGACTTAACCATTACGTTGGTCATATGATTACGTTCATCCAAGTGTTAATTTAAAATGTCTTTGGACACTAAAATTAATGTTTGATTAAGTGAACGGTCGGTGAGTGGTTGTCGTTTCCATGAAAATCTTGTTATTTTTAAAATACTTTATGTACATATAAACACATGTAGGTAGATACTAAGTATGAAAACTTATGGTCATTATATTAGAAGATGTCCCATATGCACCTTTCGTGTGTCAAAACTATAAGCTCCGATCCTCTTCACATTTTTTATTTTTATGCGCCATACAACAAAATTGAGCTTTTGCGGCGACAAAATTCGTCGCTAAAGACCCCAAACGTCGCCGCTAATTCCTGAACTTTTGAAAATAAAATTCAATGCACATGAAGAAAATGCTATAAAAATAACCAAGATGAACTCAAGTCTTGAGTTACTGGAAGTAAATTGACAATAAAGAACAAAAGACAAAAAAATATGTTATTTATTTCATTGTTGTTTTCCATCTTCTATTATGTATTTGAGTTACCCTGTAATTGTAATATGTAACATGTAATGTTTCTTTTAGGTATCCAAATGTAATCAAAGTATCTAGTTGTAGCAAATTCAAAAAAGGTACTAAAGTTACGTAAACAAATCACGAGTATGAAAATGACACTTAGCTCCTAAAAGAAATAAACAAAATTACCAATTTACCCCTAACTTAATGGGAAAAATAGACAGAGTTAGAAAAAAATGTACTAAAATGACAAATTTTAGAAAAGTGAGGTAGTCATTTCAATGAATTCAAAAACGGTACTAAAGTTGCGTAATTGGAAAGACCACATGTATTAAAATGACACTTAAATCAAGAAAGAAAGAAATAAAGAAAGGAACTAGGGGTTGTTTTAAGGATGATAAACATGGACCTTAAAATGAGATGAACGTACAATGTTGCCTATACTTAGTGGTGGAAAATTGAGGAAAGAAGGGCTGAGATGGGGTTCATGTGTTTGTCCAGATTATGGCTATGTTTGCTGTTAATCTTGGCGACTCAAACTAGAGTGTACTTGTGTGTTAATTTGTATCAGGTTGAATGTGTTTGTTTTGGGTTGTGAAAGACAGCTAATCAAGTGCTGGTTATATAAGCTTAAGTTTAAACTAAGGCTATTGGTTAACTAAGTGGGTTAAGGATGTATGTGTGATGAGAAAATCTTTGGGCAGATTTGTAAAGATTTAGCCTAGTGATTATGAGTTGTCATATTACTAATCCTAAGGGTTTTTGGCAGAGATTTATGGCTGGATTTAGGGGAAGAAGAGATTACTAATCTTACATTTAACTACCATGATTAAAAGTTATTAGTTACATAGTGCAAGGGTTAACCATGGAATGTGGTGAAATTTAGCATTTAAGGAGTGTATAATGATGTAATTAGATGATATTTGTTGTGTACTAGGTTGTCATTATTATTTTTCTATAGATTTATATTTATAAAACAAAACCATGATTATATATATGATGGGTGATTTGGGAATGAAAGGCAACATAAAACGAGTTCAAGTTTTATTGAATATCGAGGCATTTCGTGAGGCAAAAATGATCGGTTTATATGGATTTTCGGGGCTGGTTTGGAGTGGGAAATTTACAGGTTTGAGGGTTAATTATAGTAGATATATTGGTCTTGTGTTACGGGTTGTCACACTTAGAATTTGTGCCATGCACGATGGGTTTGCATTGTTGGCTTGGGTTCAACCCACTTTTGAGGCTTCTCTCTATTGTTTTCTTTTTGTATGCTATTGTCGGGGCCTTCTAGCCGTCTATGGCGGCTACGTATGGCTTGAGTCAATTTGGATGATAAATTACATATATGAATCTATTTTATTTATTTCTACTGATGAAACATAGATATTACATCAATATAGCAGGTAGGCGGGCAACAAGCTGCGCCGCCACCCCTTTCTGAATTGCAAACCCTAACCTGCTAAAGACATACCCCTGCCCCTTTGGAGTCGACACATTGCTATGCACAACCTGTTGGACCCTGGTTAGAAAACGGATAGCTTCCGGTGCCAAGGAGCCAAATGTATCAAAAGAAACATGTTGGTTCTCTTCGCAGGCTTTAGCATGTTTCTCCACCTTCTTCGTTTCAGCCCTTTTTATTGCTTGCCCAGCTACAAACCCATTATCCCTCAAACCAGCTAAGGGAGATACCCCTGTGAGGTCAACACAAGCGTGTTTTCCCCCGGCCCAACCAAAGACGAGCAAATCTGCCGGTCGTAGAGTGGATCTCCCTTCCGTGGGGTCTGTAAGGAAGTTTACGGGGGCTTCCTTTTTAGCTGATATCCCAGCTCGCCTTAAGATGTCCCAAAGAACGTCCCGCACCCAATCATGTCGGTATTTGAACCCAGGCATCTCCTTGCAATGAACCGCATGCTCTCCGAATTTATCCAGGCAGGCCTTACGGCAGATCGGACATGTTTCGTCTTCGGGGTACATTGGGACCATCAAACGGTACTTAAGAATGGCCCTATACTCAACCGCAGACATGCTTTGGCCCAAGCCATCAATCGGGATAACGGTCAGAAAATCTTGGGCATGAGGACCTTGTAAGCATTCAAAAACCGCCTTCTGTCGGGGGGACAATCCAAAAACTTCTCCCAGGCTCTGAGCGATTTTTCCAAAAAGGGCAAAAATGTAAATAGAATCTATTTGTGATTCTATTTCTTAAAGTACGGCGACTTTGAGTCAGTTTAGGTGATAAATACTATGATGATTATGTACATGAGCCTATTTGTGATTCTATTTCTTAACATACGACTTTGAATTCGTTTAGATGATAAAGGCTATGGTGGTCGTATTTGAGCCTATATATGTTTCTATTTCTTAACGGCCTTTGATTCTTTGTTGGGTTCTCTTTTGTTTGATGAGTGAATTACATTTGTTGACGGTTTGATGTCCCCGTCGCAATGCAGGAGGCGTCAAACCTAGTGACTTTACAATATACAAGTGTTGATACGTTCTTAAAATGTCAAGCCTTATACAAAAAGAAAAGCCCACCGACCCCACCCAAAGAAAAAAAGAAACAAAAACTTGGTCTCACATGAAAAGAAAAACATATCCAAAAAGAAATGAAGAGTAAAAATTTCGCGTGAGGTTCGAACTAGAGGCGGGCATAAAAAAATTGATTAGTATCGTAAACTTCAATTTTAATTCAATTATTTTCCAGTAGTGAGACCAGATTGTCTTGATCCAGTTCTGGATACGATACGTTGCTTTGGGACTGGTTGATGTAGTCGTTATGCCTAATTTTAGAATCGCCTTGGGAGATACGAGTTGATAAGTCACACCACTTAAAAACAATTTGATAAGTCCTTAAAAACCGAAAGATGCTCTATAATCTATCGAATTGAGAAAAGATCTCAAAATATTGTTAATCACAATCTTTGGCCAATGTTGGATCTTCGTCAACCAACTTAAGGGTTGTTGGCGGTCTCACGGTGCAAAAACTCGCTTATAAAGAACTACAACACAACGTTCTCGATGACTAAACTCCTAAAAACATCATTGCCTATTTCAATTAGAAAAGGTCCGGTTATGTTTTTAAGCTTAACATGTGGTGAAAATTTATTATTTTCCTTTTCCAAAATTTTGAGAAAAAAAAGGTTCTCTTTTTTCACATGGTCCGGTGATTAATCGGATCCAAAGCAGATCTTACCAGTGTGATATGTTATAAACGCAGTCCGATGTTGACTATCGTTGACCAAATTGGCCCACATTTTGATTTGTGCGCCTCTAGTTCATACGCACATACTTTGATTGAGGAGAGACGGGTAAACCAGTCTACACAAGTAAGCATGTATCAACCTATAATCTATCGCACAAATTATTTAAAAGAAGATATTTTGTACAATGTCGACTACATTTCGGTATTATATTCACGCATTAAAAATACATTGGTCATTTTCTAGTGCCGTAGGCCCTAGCCTTAGGCCACCTTCTTTTAATTTCGTCAAATATGGCTTCTTCTAGTTGTTAGAAGATTAACTTTTCAGAACTTGTTAAAGCTTAGAGTTATCTTAGTCTCTTAATGACTCATAAATGATGATATTCTCATGTATTGTACTTTTAATGACTCTTGTAAATATCATATTCAAGTTTTAGTGTCATATTTTGATTGTTATGCTCTATAATCTACAAAAATAAATATAACAAAAAATATAAAAACATTTTTATCTTTCATGATGCAAGTTCTTATTTGGTCAAGAACAATGACTTGTATTATTAAGTTTGAGATTCCTTCATAAATGTCGACCTTGTACATAAAACAACCTCCTAGTATCAGGAAACAATATATGCACCGAGTAGCATTTACCGAACAATTATATATTTCTATTTTTGAATAACAACTCACATATCCATCAACTTACTCTTCTAAATTACACCCAAATAATCATGATATCCATTTCAGGATTTGAAATATAGTCTTCTTTTCAAAAGTTAAGGGTCTTTACCACCCAATCAAAACTATAATGACATCGAAAGTGATTGATAGCCGTTGATCATTCTCTCTCCCGCTGTATATATGATCGACACTACATACAAGTGATATACATATATATATATATATACAAGGCTTCATAATCCGAGTCAATTGATCAAATAATTTTGGAAAAAAAAGTTGATTTTTCCCCTAATTAGATTAATGGAAAAAATTTATGGTTCCAACAGTATATCCAACACGTTATAACAGCCACCCTTAAACCACTTGTAATTAACATTATATAAGTAACTTCGTCTTATAATTATAAAAATGTTTGCTTCACACATTGAATAAGCCTTTTATCGAAACCGGGGCCTATACAAATGAATGTGACAAGAACACGTCAAAGAAGAACATGGTTTGGAACGAATGTTCGGCGATTCCTCTATTAGGAGGTCTAAATCCCCACCAAGTCTTAGGTAAGTGTCAATGCACATGTTTCGTCTTTCCTTAACAATTTTATTTATTTTGCCTTGTCATACAAGATTGTTGTCTTCCAAGCTAACACTAAATCATCCTAAAAAGTTAAAAACCGTATCACTATCTAAAATTCATACATAAATCTCACAAAAAAATATTTGAGGTTCTCATTTACTTGTCACTTTAAAGTATTCATTTTGATAATTAAATTTATTTGTAAGTTTATTTTTTAATCATTATTATATCTACAGTATGTACTTATACTTATTGTTATTGTAATTGTGGTTCATCTATACTTTTACTTTGGGACGGTCATGGAGGTTTTTTTAAAAAAATTTCTATTTAAAGAGATCAGAGGTTCAAGTCATGAAAAAACAATCTTTGCTCTTTATCTATTGTTGAACTTACATCTTTAAGTTAGTTAACTAGCTATTTGCATCATTTAATGTTACTAGGATATAGCTATAGAAGTTCTAGGCTTATATCTTTATCATGTAACCCCTTATTTATTTTGCGTAAACAATTATTAATGCATTTGTAAATGCATCCATTTTTATTATTTTCTTAACCACCAACGAATCATTCAAATTGACTACTAGTTAAAATTTATCACGTTGGGATACACTCGCATTTGGATCCGGAGAAACTCTCACCTTAGGTCAACGCCCGTGAACACTCGCCTGAAGGTATAAAAATGCGGTGAGATAAAACCCGTTCAGTTAAAAGATCCAACTAGTAAACGCCACTTATTCGCCTAACATTCCAAAATCAGGTGTTGCTACCGAAACTAAATAATAGGAATCAAACATGAGTTATATGAACACACCAATCTATTCCTTATCACTCCACCCATACTTATTGACAAATGCATCCAATTATTCCCTTACTTATTTGTTTTACAAAATGGAAAAAGAAAGATAAAAATAAGAAGAGAAAAAGAAAAACTGATATTTTAAACCGAACTCATAGTCAAACTAAGAAACTAGTTAGTTAACTAACTAGTTTTCAAACCGGATACGTCAAAAGAATCCTTTGAAATTGTATGAATCTCGAGACGAAAAAGAACAAAGAAAAATCTCTACATAATCAATAACCAATAAAAATATGTGGATGAATATAATTGGTTAGAAAAACATTTGACCCCATCTTCGCTTGCCCTCACACTTGTCATTGTGGTGGCATTGGCACCTTCCTTGTTGAGGAGTGCAATGATTTTTAACCCCATGAAATGCTGAAGCAAAGTGGAGTTCATCGCTTACGCCCACTACATTCAGCCTTAAGCCATTTGTAATTTAGCATCTTCACCATGTTCTGGCACTTCCATGAAGCCTAAACACCACTACAAAGGTTTTGAGGAGGGGGCATTGCCCACTTGCCCCCTTGACTCCTTGAGTCTTCTTGGTGATTACATTTCATATATTTTTTTTTTGTATATTGTATAACCAAAATACTAATTTATGTATACGAAATAGATGAAATTATCGCGCGTCTTTTTAGTGGTATGTATTTCACCAACATGGCAGCGACATAACTAGAACATATTTCAATCTTTTTATAAAACCACTACAAATGCCCTTACAAACGTACGCAACCCGACAATGAAAACGTGCCACCAATTTTTTATTTTGCACAGTCAAGAAATCCTCTAATGAGCTACTAACTAAATTTACCATATCAGGATAGTTTTCCGACTATAATATAATATCCAATATCCGACCCGTCATAGTTATTGGGTAATTTTAATCAACGAAACTTCACATTTATCGAACTAATAATATTTTATTATTATTTGTTTACTATAGTTATTTGTTTTATATAAATAACTTTCATTTATATGCAATTTACACCATACAATATACTTTAACCCCTTATTGTTTCAACCACCATACTACAAGGACTAAACTGCAAACCATGTTAAATATATTCACCCAACCCTTTAACCCATCAGTCAAACCCGTATCCATGATCCAACATCAAACCCGAAACTCGTTTTGATTAACTTGGCCCTTAATTCTCGCGTTTAACTTGGAATTGATTTAGGGGTTTTAATATAGACGGCCTACCGACACAAATAATTTGGAAACAAAGACCAAAGTGATACGAATTTTGTAATAGATTAAACCGTCTATGATATAATCATCAATATACAAAATCAGCTGGTAATATTACAATTAAACTCTGCCGCACCCTCTTCTCTACCTCGAGACCAGTAACCCTAAGGTTAATTACGTTATAACAGCCCGTCGACGTCAGTTCGTGTACGTGTTCAGGCCGGCGATGTGGATTCGTCGTTCTCCATATAATCGCCTTTTTATCTGGAATCCTTGTCGGTGTATCCCGAAGGGTTCATTCTCGCGTCATCATTTTTAACTCCGTTCATCTTGTCAGGTGAGTAATCACTCCCCTATTTTACTTGTTTTCAAATGTTTTGGGGACACTTGCATACCATTTATCATATTATTTATCTTATTATTTCTCAAACGCAAACTGTGATCTTTGTGTCGTGTATCAATTGAATGATTGCCTGTTACTTGCTATTTTCTTACTTGAATCGCAATCGGAGAGGTCCAACATAATCTCATTATAGTATGATCATACGACCGTCGTAGTGGCCGGAGCCCAATCGCATTGGCAATGGTTTCACCGACACCTCATTTTTGGTAACCAATGCCCATTCGCATGGCAACGGTTTAGCCCTTTCTTTATAGTTGATTGTTTATGTATGTGCTATGGTTTAATTGGTTATACTCACAGATAACAGTTTTGCCTATTTTTATTCACTTATATCATTATATATTATTACCATTTTTGTTTGTGTCAAAACTGGTGATCTACTCACTCAACATGTGTTGTTGACAAAAATTATATTTTGTACGCATTTGCAGGTTATAGATTTGGATTGCTTATCGAACTGAAGCTCACATAGAGATTACTTTAGGATAAAACATATACAAGAATAGTTGGTTTTGTATTTGTAATTTTCTTTATTTTTGTTGTATATGAATGTTGTTTGATAATTAATAAATTAATTAGATATTGTCGCTTTATAATTTCATGATAGTAACCTTGTGAGCTGTGGCAATCAGTTCACGCCCTGCATTTCCGCCGTAGGTTGGGGTGTGTCAGATTGATATCAGAGCCGAAGGTTTAAGATAGGTCGTTAGTGGTGCCTTAATAACATGCTTAGGAACCCCATACGTGCTTATTTGTTTATCTGATGTGTTTTATTTGTTTACAGCTTACGTAATTACTTGCTAGATTAGGTACGTATTCAACTGCTTAGTTAATTATTTATTTTATTGTCATACACACACAACTCCGAAACTATGCTTCACTCTCAAATTATTTTATTACTCTGAGACTGTGTCTCATTATCAAAATATTTTTATAACTCCGACACAATGCCTCATTCCCAAGGTATATATTTACATTTAAATTTTTGTTGATTGCCTTCGTTGACGGGAATTTCTTTTTGGATTTCCTAAGTTTTATTTTTACCTTTTAAGCATTTAACGTAATCAATTAACGATTACATCTTTCCATTGTGTTTTATTGTTATTATTTTATTACTTTTAAATGTCTAGTCGAGTGAAAAATCCATGGGACGCCATGAACACGCCTACTATTCATTTTCACAATTATTATATTTACGATATTTGGTTGGAGCATTATCACGCTTGGTGATTCATCGATAAACTTACGTTATTTTTATTATTTGTTTATGTATTTGATTTTATTTGAAACAAATTATCAACTGACTTAATTACTTAATTGAAACTTTCGTTACTTGTTTGGTTGTTTGTACGTTTGATTTCATTCGAAACAACCTATTACATGATTTAGTTACTCAATTACTTAATTATTCAATTACATTGGATCAAGACTTATTGATTCAATTCATTCACATACTCACAAATATTTTTATTCTCATGATGGAGCACAAATCATTCACTCACTAGGACTCTGTTATCACAAGTCTATCTAAACAATTTACTATTTAATTATTTAATCGGTTATCTTGCACTCATATTATCACATTCACAAATTATCAAGAGCAATTAATGATTATTTTCTCATATGCATATTATAATATTATCAAACTATCAAATATAATAAAAATCATTATTAAATACCTTGCTAATTAAACAATATCCCTCATATTCACGATTATCACGTTATCAATTAACAAACTTATCACAAGTAACTCAATACCCCCAATAACTATCAATTACATCTCATTTATCACCCTCAAATTTTAAGTATTAACATTTTAATTGTTATGCATCGATAAAATCTCATATCAAATCACCTCATTGATTATATCATCTACATAACAAATCATCGTATAGATTATTTCATTTAAATTCTGACTTATCCTTAAGTCATGATTAACGCTAGCACAACTCATGTCGAATTTCATTTTTTTTCCCTTAATAACTAATAAAAAATTTACATTCTTGTGCTAGAACTTTAGCTCG
Source organism: Bidens hawaiensis (assembly GCF_021521415.1). NCBI lineage: Eukaryota > Viridiplantae > Streptophyta > Magnoliopsida > Asterales > Asteraceae > Bidens > Bidens hawaiensis. The sequence goes on along the minus strand of NW_027506345.1, from coordinate 56,563 downwards.
TAAGCATAAAAGTATTGTACGTGCTTTTTTGAAAAGATTCGGTTCGCAATTATTGGAAGAATTCTTTACAGAAGAAGAACAAGTTTTTTCCTTAACCTTTCCAAGAGTTTCTTCTATTTCGCGAAGGTTATCTAGAAGGCGTATTTGGTATTTGGATATTGTTTGTATCAATGATTTGGCCAATCATGCGTTATGATACGTTGTAAATAAAAATTTGATCGCTAAATATTCTAATACTAATAAAGAATTCAATAATGAAATGAAAAGCTAAAAAAATGGATTTTTTTCTATTCTGAAATGTTGCTGTAGTATGTTGTAAGACTTATTATTTATACTCATTTAATCTCATAAACAATATAGATCATATATTATCTACACCCGCTTTATGACCACAAGTACAGTCAAGGAGATAGCTCCTACAATCTCTAGGGTATAAATCCTAACTCAAAACACTAATATAATCAATTTAATATTGTTCACTAATTTCTTTCAGAGAAATTTCGATTCATTTACCGTTACTCACCCTCATAACAATGATAATAACAAACGCAAGCTTAATAATCGAGTTTAGTATTAAGTAAACCAATTATCAATCTCAACGAAATCATAGTGTCCCAAACAAGAAACCTTACACCGGAATATGCTCATTACGTCTTATTCGCGACTTTCGTCATCCAACTCAATTCTTGTGTCATTCTTACACTCACTATAACAGTTATGGTTATCCCGTTAACACTTGTCGTTACGCTGCCTACGACACAAAGACATCCCACAACGGTCTATGCTGTCGACTTAGCTTTATACACCTGCTACCCGTGCCTTCTACAATTATGGAGAACCTAATCACCTACGCAACGCATTGTTCTTTACTCATTCACGCCGAGTTCAAATTATATCGGCACCGTACCATACTGCCCATGCTCATTTAGCTTAAACCAACCAACTCTATGCCTTTAAGGCTTTCTTCATGTAACAAGGTCGTTCTCGCTTACTCGATTCTAGACCCGCAAGACTTAATTTCATCAAGCTTACCTTAGTCAAACCTCGTTTTCACAAACCTATTCGAGGTGCCCCAAATCATTCGATCTCAATTATTTAAGATTTCATAAGGTCAATTAACAAAGGTGTTTTGAATCAAACCAATCGTAGTTAAGTTTTCACAAAGAAGATTTTTATTGTCTTCATCATTTTCGTCTAAACGTATTTTGTATTCAGTTATACCTTAAACGATTAATTGTCTAAATTAGTTATTTTGGAACAAACCCAACTTGGAAAATCCATCATTTTAAGTATCTTTTTCGCATACAATAAAATTTTTCTTATCTTTCCAAAGATCAATATCGTTGGTTGCCGTACTTATATATACGTTTGGTTTTACTTAATCTAAATTATAGGATTTGGTTCATTAACATTTCATCAACGAATCAAAATATTTAGATTCTCATAAATCGAAACAAATTTTTTTTTCTTTTCTCAATTATGAAAGACACAATTTCGACAGTCAGTTATTAGTTGACCATATTATTCAATTTGTCTTTTCTCATCTACCTTATTTGCTTATTAAATTATTGACAATGTGTCAATTTCTACTCTCAACTTTGATTTTTAACATTTGTGTACGCTGTGTACTTATTGATCTCATGCATTACAATTTACCTTTCATCTTATAATTTTTATCGTTGAAATTGAATTGTTATAGTTTTATTATTAAATGAACTTGTCATATAATATTAAACAAAATTATTTCCGCTATGGAATTTTATTTTCCATTATTTAAGTTAATTTTCACTATAAAAAAACGAATTTTATTGAATTCCCATGGTGATTTAATTGGAATTTTATTATTAATTTTCACTATTATGTAATGACGTTTGCACGATTGTTGTCGAAAACCTGCGGTGGTTCGTGGTACCTCAACAATCCATTTTAAAGATTAAATTGAAATAGGATTATCTCGGTGATTCGTGAATATCCGCTTCCCAATCTCATCTATTTACAATTTGTTTGTATACATAAATTTTTGCATTAATATTTTTGCATTCTCAATTACTACTACCGGTACTTTAAAATTTTAATTTACCTCATCTTAAATACACAATTGCGATATTTCAATGTTATATAAAGTTCTCTTTAAATTTCTTGAGTTTTTCATTTAACTAAACTAAATCCCTCAAAGTCTTCGTTTAATCTTGTTCAAATTTGTACTCTCGATCTTATGAATTATACCTCAAATGTTGCAATATTTAAAAATTTCACAGGTTATTATTCGTCTACAATTATCAATTAATTCCTTCATAAACTTTTGTTGATGTTATCCTTGCAATCAAAGAAATTTTGTTAAGTTCACATAAATTTGTTAGTTGGCTCGTATCCCCACTCTCTTTCTTCACAATCGATCTTGTCGACGCATCATCTATCCCAACTTCAATGTTTCTGTTTCTCGTAACTTTTAAGTTACTTTAAAATTTTCACAAATTACATTAATCAAACTCGAAAGTTCACCTAAATTGCGTTATTAGAAATATTTTATATAATCTTCTGATTTTACACTTATAATAAATCAACTCCCAATGGTCTTATAATATGTTAACACATTCCTCATATCAATAATAAATTAATAACTTTTCTCACAAAATCATGTCTTTCAAATATTTTGTAAACAACACGATGGGACGAGTTATGTGGACCATTCGACGACCTAAGTAATTATGGATGCCTACATAATTATCGAAGTCATCGCATGGAAATCATAATGCGTACAATTGTGTGTCATAATATATAATCGAAAAGTAGTTTGGGATAACGGCACAAATGTAAAGATGATAAGTACGTGGTGGATACGTTGTTGTTACATCCTATATATAAGTGTCCTTATCGGATTTTCATTTGGAGCGTTGTTTTGACTATTCGAAGTTCTGTGTTATGATAAATTTTAAAAGCAATCTTTTAAAAACTTATTTTCCTCAAAACTTAAAGATGTTGTTATTGTGTTCTTTAATTTCGGGACGAAATTCCCTAAAGTATGGGAGACTGTAACAACTCGGGTTTTCCGACTATAATATAATATCCAATATCCGACCCGTCATAGTTATTGGGTAATTTTAATCAATGAAACTTCACATTTATCGAACTAATAATATTTTATTATTTATTGTTTACTATAGTTATTTGTTTTATATAAATAACTTTCATTTATATGCAATTTACACCATACAATATACTTTAACCCCTTATTGTTTCCACCACCATACTACAAGGACTAAACTGCAAACCATGTTAAATATATTCACCCAACCCTTTAACCCATCAGTCAAACCCGTATCCATGATCCAACATCAAACCCGAATCTCGTTTTGATTAACTTGGCCCTTAATTCTCGCGTTTAACTTGGAATTGATTTAGGGGTTTTAATATAGACGGCCTACCAACACAAATAATTTGGAAACAAAGACCAAAGTGATACAAATTTTGTAATAGATTAAACCGTCTATGATATAATCAACAATATACAAAATCAACTGGTAATATTACAATTAAACTCTGCCGCACCCTCTTCTCCACCTCGAGACCAATAACCCTAAGGTTAATTACGTTATAACAGCCTGTCAACGTCAGTTCGTGTACGTGTTCAGGCCGGCGATATGGATTCGTCGTTCTCCATCTAATCGCCTTTTTATCTGGAATCCTTGTCGGTGTATGCCGAAGGGTTCATTCTCTCGTCATCATTTTTAACTCTGTTCATCTTGTCAGGTGAGTAATCACTCCCATATTTTACTTGTTTTCAAATGTTTTGGGGACACTTGCGTACCATTTATCATATTATTTATCTTATTATTTCTCAAACGCAAACTGTGATCTTTATGCCGTGTATCAATTGAATGATTGCCTGTTACTTGCTATTTGCTTACTTGAATCGCATTCGGATAGGTACAACATAATCTCATTCGGATAGGTCCAACATAATCTCATACAACTCGGGTTTTCCGACTATAATATAATATCCAATATCCGACCCGTCATAGTTATTGGGTAATTTTAATCAATGAAACTTCACATTTATCGAACAAATAATATTTTATTATTTATTGTTTACTATAGTTATTTGTTTTATATAAATAACTTTCATTTATATGCAATTTACACCATACAATATACTTTAACCCCTTATTGTTTCCACCACCATACTACAAGGACTAAACTGCAAACCATGTTAAATATATTCACCCAACCCTTTAACCCATCAGTCAAACCCGTATCCATGATCCAACATCAAACCAGAATCTCGTTTTGATTAACTTGGCCCTTAATTCTCGCGTTTAACTTGGAATTGATTTAGGGGTTTTAATATAGACGGCCTACCAACACAAATAATTTGGAAACAAAGACCAAAGTGATACAAATTTTGTAATAGATTAAACCGTCTATGAATATACAAAATCAACTGGTAATATTACAATTAAACTCTGCCGCACCCTCTTCTCCACCTCGAGACCAATAACCCTAAGGTTAATTACGTTATAACAGCCCGTCGACGTCAGTTCGTGTACGTGTTCAGGCCGGCGATATGGATTCGTCGTTCTCCATCTAATCGCCTTTTTATCTGGAATCCTTGTCGGTGTATGCCGAAGGGTTCATTCTCGCGTCATCATTTTTAACTCTGTTCATCTTGTCAGGTGAGTAATCACTCCCATATTTTACTTGTTTTCAAATGTTTTGGGGACACTTGCGTACCATTTATCATATTATTTATCTTATTATTTCTCAAACGCAAACTGTGATCTTTGTGCCGTGTATCAATTGAATGATTGCCTGTTACTTGCTATTTGCTTACTTGAATCGCATTCGGATAGGTCCAACATAATCTCATTATAGTATGATCATACAACCGTCATAGTGGCCGGAGCCCGATCGCATTGGCAATGGTTTCACCGACACCTCATTTTTGGTAACCAATGCCCATTCGCATGGCAACGTTTTAGCCCTTTCTTTATGGTTGATTGTTTATGTATGTGCTATGGTTTAATTGGTTATACTCACAGATAACAGTTTTGCCTATTTTTATTCACTTATATCATTATATATTACCATTTTTGTTTGTGTCAAAACTGGTGATCTACTCACTCAACATGTGTTGTTGACAAAAATTATATTTTGTACGCATTTGCAGGTTATAGATTTGGATTGCTTATCGAACTGAAGCTCACATATAGATGACTTTAGGATAAAACATATACAAGAATAGTTGGTTTTGTATTTGTAATTTTCTTTATTTTTGTTGTATATGAATGTTGTTTGATAATAAATAAATTAATTAGATATTGTCGCTTTATAATTTCATGATAGTAACCTTGTGAGCTGTGGCAATCAGTTCACGCCCCGGCATTTCCGCCTTAGGTTGGGGTGTGACACGTACGCAACCCGACAATGAAAACGTGCCACCAATTTTTTATTTTGAACAGTTAAAAAATCCTATAATGAGCTACTAACTAATTTACCATATCAGGATACACTCGCATTCCAATTCGAGGAAAACCCTCACCTAAGGCCAACACCCGTGAACACTCGCTTGAAGCATGACATTCAATTAAAAGATCCAACTAGTGAACGCCACATACTTAAAAACCATTAAAAAGAATCAAACCTAGATCATATAAAACACCAAGTATCTTTTCCATGAGAACTCATACTAGAACCGTTCACGAGTCAAACATGAATCAAGCCAGCTCGAGCTCAAAATTAAACGAGACAGCTTAACTAGGCTCTAGCTCGATGTTGAACTTAAATGGCCTAACTCATACTATTTATATTACAACTAATAAATAAATAATTAATAATAATAATAATAAATAACAAGAATATATATAGACATGTGCGTTACTCTGTTTCAAACCATAAACACAACGTGCCACCAAAAAAACATTAAAAAAACCAGACACACATGAAACCGGAGTCTTGCGGTTCGATGACCGGAGCGATGTCGTTCATATCGAAAGGCTGGCGAGAAGTCAAAGACTCAACGGAAGCCGATATTCGATTAATGAAACACCGAGCCAATTCTTTTCAAACATTAGCCTCTTATTATTTCGTACCAGTTTCCGATTTTACCCCTGGAGTAAACTTACGCGTCGGCGTAAAGAAAGCTTGTGGTCGTGAAGGGTATTTTGGGGATTTTAAGGTGGGGTTAAAGAAGTTGGAGAGGAAGAATAGTGAGTTTATGGTAAAAGTTAAATCTAGCCTGGTAAGTATTTTGAATTTTACTGTCGGTCTGGACCCACTTTTTAAACCGTACTATGTGTAACAATAAATTCAGTATGGTATTTGGTACCCATTTTTTTAGAAATTTGTCAATAAGACGGTTTTATCCTAAAAAACATTACATCGTGTGGTTTTATCATTGTGCCTGTTGAGCTCGGCTTGTTTTGACTTGCAAGAGCTTGAGCTCGGTTCGTTTGAAGTTTTTTTCTTAAAGCTCAAACTTGGCTCGTGAGTCGTTTTTTTCAAGCTCGGACTCGACTCGGGTCGTTTGTTATTTATTAATTAGTTATATACACTTTTAATTATTATTATATATATTTTGAGAATACCTTAAATGAGCCAAAGCTCAACTCGAGCTCCGCTGTGCAGTGTGAAACTCATATATAGAAGTCCAAAAATGGTAAAACTTAAAATACACAAGACTCGAGCCCTGTCTCGATAACTAAACAAGCTTTATTTGAGCCCCGAGCTCGTCTCATTTCTAGCTTTTCATCATATCGAGCAGCTCACAAGTAGCTCGACTTGTTTTCTAGTTCGTGGCTGGAACTAGAAAAACCAGATTATGGTGGGCCCATTGTACTTTTTATATATAAAACATATATACCGAGATAAATGGTTGGTTAAAAGCAAAAATATTGTGATGATATGACAATGTGTTAAGAACTCTCTAGGCTTATTTTGTTGGGTGAGTTTTTGAAGAATTAGTGTTTTTTTATGTGACAGCTGACTATGCACTTTTTTTTTGGTGTTTTTGGGTTTTGTTATCGTCGACAGTCTTATAACTTTTATTTTCCTAATTTTCGCAGAAATCAATTTGCAAGGAACCAGACAACTCAAAGGTACGAATTTAGTTTTAAGTTGTAACATATAAAATCACTTTCATTATAGTCATGATGTTTTTATGTCACAGGACATTCCACCATTGGACTTCCCAGAACTTGTTGCATATTTAGTTAGGCAATCAGGACCACTTTTAGATCAATTAGGTGTCAAGAAAGGTAATTAGTTTTATATATTACAATATTATTTTGATTAATAATATCTAAGCTAATTAATGCGGAAAAATATCGAATATCGGTCGTGGACCGATATATGATATATCGGTTGTCACAGTGGGATATCAGTAATTTTAGTATCATGCAGAATTTATATATATATATATATATATATATATATATATCACTTTAACACTAACATTAGACATTAAAAGTTGAAAATTAAGTCTTAAAACACTGATATCGGGAATAACAGTGAAATATCTGTCAGTATCGCTGATATTATTGTTAGTTTGTTACTGATATTCTGATCGATATTTTGACTGACATTTCACATGAGGACTAATAACAGAGTTACCACCGATATTGACTGCATAGCATAATATTCTGATTTAAATTCTTAAGCATATATTCTGTTGTACAATACAGATGTTTCTGACAAAATAATCCAAAGCTTATACACAAAAAGAAAAAATCAACTTATGTTAACACCTATTCGTTCCCGCGAATCCTACAGTCATGAAAACGATACATTAATCGAAGATTTGGATACACGAATAGCTAGTGTTATTCATAGTACAAGACATGATCATGAAAGTGGTAAAAGGCATGTAGCCATTGTTACAACTGCTAGTCTTCCGTGGATGACTGGGACAGCGGTAAATCCTTTGTTTCGTGCGGCGTATTTGGCAAAGTCTAGGAAACAAAGTATTACATTGTTGGTTCCTTGGCTTACAAGGAAAGATCAAGAGTTGGTTTATCCTAATAATATTACTTTCACTTCACCGGAAGAACAAGAAGTTTATATTCGGAGTTGGCTTGAGGAACGAATCGGTTTCAAAACTGATTTCAAAATTTCATTCTATCCAGGAAAGGTAATTTTCTCTCATGTATTCAAAATATTTCGTTTACATTCACACTTTATGTCGATAGCTTTGACCATGTTGACTTTTTAACGCGGCGTCTAAAACAGGCCAACTTACAAGAGTATCATAAACGATAACTTTTTATCATACTTTGGGACTTTTCATTGTTAAAAACAAACTATGACCCGATATATCATTTAGAATAAATTGACTCGTTATCAGGTCACACTTTGTTTTAGAGTAATCTGACTCGGTTAACTTGTCAAAATAAGGACATGGTAGCAGACATGATGGTAACTTTGACCATGTTGACTTTTTAACGTGGTTTTTAAAAACAGTCAAACTTAAAGGCTGATATAACTGACAGCTTTTTTTGGAGAGTTTCAAAATGTTACATTAAAAATGACCCGCTAAGCCAACCAAAACAAGGACACATGTCGGTAACTTTGACCATGTTGACTTTTTTTAAGGGCGGTCTAAAACCGGCTAACTTACAAGACTATCCTAAATGAAAACTTCTTTCAAAGTTTGAGCCTTTATATGGTTAAAAACAAAGTGTGACCCGATATATCATTTATAGTAAAAGGCCCGTTTTTGGGTCACACTTTGTTTAAACCATAAAAGGCTCAATCTTCCAAATAAAACTTCATTTCTGACCCGCGTGCAGACATGTTGGTACTTTGACCATGTTGACTTTTTTAATGTGGCGTCTAAAAACCGTCAAGCTTACAAGCTAACCTAAATGAAAACCTTTTTTACAAAGTTCGAGTCCTTGCATGGTTAAAAACAAAGTCTGACCCGATATCGAAATCAAACCAGATGTATACTATACATTTATTTGTTTCTATTTCAGTTTCAAAAAGAAAGACGCAGCATTATACCGGCTGGAGATACATCCAGTTTCATTTCATCTAAAGATGCTGACATTGCAATTCTTGAAGAACCCGAACATTTAAACTGGTATCATCATGGTAACCGTTGGACCAACAAGTTCAATCATGTCGTTGGCATCGTTCACACAAATTACCTAGAGTATATAAAGCGGGAAAAGAACGGGACCCTCCAAGCATTTTTCGTGAAACATGTAAACAATTTGGTCACAAGAGCATACTGTGACAAGGTACTTATTATCTACTTATTACAACTTAAAGATTTTTATTATAACTCAAGTATCTGGTATTTAATGTTATATTTTAAGGTGCTTCGACTATCGGCTGCAACCCAAGATTTACCTAAATCTGTAATATGTAACGTGCATGGTGTGAACCTGAAGTTTTTGAAAATCGGGGAGAAAACGGCTGCAGAAAGGGAAAACGGGCACCAGTCGTTTTCGAAAGGAGCTTATTTTTTGGGCAAGATGGTTTGGGCCAAGGGATACCGCGAGTTGCTAGATTTGTTAGATAAGCAAAAGGTTAACCTTAATAGTGCGTTTAAGATTGATGTTTATGGTAACGGTGAGGATGCTAACGAGGTAAAACACGCAGCCAAAAAGTTGAAGTTGAATGTGAACTTCATGAAAGGCATAGACCATGCAGATGATTCACTTCACAGGTAACACTTACAAATTATGATATTCATAAGAGGGGTCTGCATGGGTCTTTTTTGGACGGTTTTGGGCTTGACCGAACAAAAAACCGAAAAGTCATATTTTGAGTTTTTGAAAACTGTTTGGTTTCGGTTATACCATTTGGACTTGAAATATTTGGGCCAAAAAGAATTGGCCCAAAATAAGGAATTGGCCAAAAGGAGGGGGGGGGGGGGGGTAAACGAGCCAAGTCACTCGTGAGCTTGGCCTTGCTAAAAGTTTGAATCAAGTTTAATAAACGAGCTTGAGATAAAAATAATCTTTTTAATAAACGAGCCTTAGCTTCACTAATCGAGCTTGAGCCAGCTCACGAGCCTAAACGAACCTATTGTTTATATGTATTTTTTAATATTATATTTAATTATTATTATTATTATTATATATAAAATTATAATAAATATAAAAATACAAATTTGTTATCTTATATATATATATATAATTAGGATTAAAAATTATATATCAATATGTATAAGTAAATTAATTAAATAATAAACGAGTCAAGCCCGAGCCAAGCTCGAGCTTGAAAAACTACTCACAAGCCGGGCTCGAGCTCTCTGTAGGTTAAATGAGTCAAACTTGAGCCTAGTCGAGCTCGTGCTTGGTTTGGCTCGTTTACACCCATAGGTTACACTACTTACTAAGTTCTTATAAATTACTTAATATTAAAAATTAAAATCCATAAATTCGGTTCGGTTATTTTAGTTTTAATTAGACACAAAACCGAAAATTCGGTTTTGACGAAAACATCAAGCCAAACCATCGGTTTTTGTTTGAGTTCAGTTATCTCAGTTACACCCTTAATTCATAATTTGTTTATACACTCAAATAATAAAAAGAAACACTTAAATATGTTTATAATAATTTGTATATATTTTCGCAGTTATAAAGTGTTCATAAACCCGAGTGTGAGTGACGTGTTATGCACCGCAACAGCCGAAGCACTCGCAATGGGAAAATTTGTAGTGTGTGCAGACCACCCTTCAAATGACTTCTTTAGATCATTTCCCAACTGCTTAACTTACAACTCACCACAAGACTTTGTAGAGAAAGTCAACTTAGCCATGACCAACGAGCCGCACCCTCTTACATCAGACCAACGGTTCAGTCTTTCATGGGAAGCCGCGACCCAACGGTTCATGGAATATTCTGACCTTGACAAGATACTAAACAAGACTAGCCGGTTGACCAGGAAGTCAAACTCGGTTCCTGACTTGATCGATGGAACCTTAGCTTTTGCGCATTATTGTTTTACTGGAAACGAGTTTTTGAGGCTGTGCACCGGTGCAGTACCAGGTACTAGGGATTATAACATGCAGCACTCTAGTGATCTTCGGCTTTTACCGCCATGTGTCGAAAAGCCGATTTATGGTTGGTAAATATAGGTATAGAAGTAAAGAAATAACCATATTCTAAATATTCTTTATGTATAAAGTATGAAATAGTTATTATTATAATTAAGCCTTATATGGTAGTTAAGTTTTGGTTTAGCACATATGACTTGAGTGTTGTGTTGGACTATTGGGTAATTAAATTTTCTTTAAAAAGCTTACTTATATAGAAGATATTTTATATTTTAACCAGAGTACGGTACAAGATATGCAAAATTAATTGCACTCTCTTTTGTAATACACTTGAGTTTATACAAAAGTAAACGAGAGTATACTATGTAACTTTTTTTTTCTTTCGTTTTTACAACCGACAGGTATATGAAAACCAGGATCATATGTTATTTTTTGTTTCTTTCTTTTTAGAAATTACTTTTTTTATTTGCTTATGTCGCTCTTGGTTTGCCTGAAAAGTGAAAACACATTGACATGTTCATGAAATTACATGTACAGTGAGTTCTTTCCAACGGGGTCCTCTTTTTTCGGTGTTAGAAATTTTCACAACCAAATACTATAACTTTTTGGACCGGTCGCCATTCGAGTTGGGTTGGGGGCGAGGAACATAATAAATTACAATATCATATAAATTTTAGGTGTATTACTTAAAGAAGGTGATGACTTATAACTTTCTTTTTAATAGTCCTTGCATAATTATCCGCTTCATCGTCATTTTCATTCTTCTTGGAATCTTTAATGTATTATGAGATTTGGTTCGCCCATGTACATGTGTATCTTTGTCATCATGTTTTCAATGTTTTCGCAGATGTCTAACAACACCATATTCACATTCCCCTATATAAAGTGTTTTTCCTTAGTGTTTTGTAAAATAAAATGTTCAAGTACAACGATTTAAGATTAATAATGTAATTAAACTGTATAGAAAGATACTTTTTTGAAAGGCAAGAGTATACCATATATGGGAAAAAAAATATAGCAAACTGTTTGAAGATATTTTAGATAATAAAATTCTAAAACAACTGACAAACGATTTATTTTGCTGGTTTGATTTTTTTTCCCTTTTACTTTTTATGATACCTTGTAGCAGCTAAATCTTTGTTTTCTGATTAATTTAATTCGAAGTAAATGAAAGTCTTTTTGTAAATAAATAAATAAATAAAAAGCATGTTTACGAAGACTTTCTTAACTTATTTCTGATTTTCAATGTTCCAAAAATGCCCAACATGTTTAGCATCAACTAAACATGGTGAAAGTGTCCCACATTACAACTATTTTCAAGGCTTTACTACTAGAAAATGACCATTCAAAGGTTTGATGGTTTATTTTAGAGATATCTCTTAATATTTATAATACTTACAAATTAAATTCAAGTTTCAATAAAATTCAAGGTTAAATTCACCTTCACCACCACCATCCACCACCCACCGTCGCCACCACCACCCACCCACCGTCCGTCACCACCACTGTCCACCACCACCCATCGTTCACCACCACCCTTCACCGCCTTCTACCACCATCACCAACAACCACCGCCTTCTACCACCACCACCACCAACCGCCCACACTATCACCATCCAGCACCACCATCACCCACTACCACAGTTCGTACACCACCACCATAGCAATCTACATACGTTAAGAAACGAACAGTTTTCTTCTTGCAGACTTCATAAGTTTGGTCCACCTCTTCTTCTACATATGTCTGTAGATATGGTCTGCAGACTGCAGACATTTTACCTATTAAAAAACAAACAACACCTTAGGTCTTCATATTTAACGATTTATTAAAATTCCGAAACTCAGTGATTATCGGTGAACCTAGGAGTAGGACCTACATATGTAGCTAAAACTTGTTGAACGATATTAGAAAAACATCTAAATGTTTAATGCATTAGAAATTATTTTGAAAGATCAATATTTAAGGCAACTTCTGATAGTCAAATGCTCCTAACTTATTTTTGTATCATATTTAGAAGCTTCGTTTTCCGAAATCAAGTACAAAGAGAATTTCCTCCGCAGATAAAACGAAGTCTTTGGTTGTCATGTCACATGTGAAAGTCATCACCATGGAATGAAAGATGAGGTAGTACTTTCTTCTCACAATTATATTATAGGTTATTAGGTTTTGTCGTTTTATATGCTTATATGCGTAAAAATAACATATTTATGTCGCATTATTCGACTACAATAGGAGCATAAATTATTACGTTTTATATGTGTAAAACAACATATTTTATGTCACATTTTTCAACTACAATAATGGCATATGTTATTACGTTTCATATGTGAAACAACATATATTTTATGCCACTTTTTTTGACTATAACAATGACTTACGTTTTACATGCGTAAAGCAAAGTATTTTATTTTATGTCGCGTTTTTCGACATCAATAAATCAATAATGGCATATTTATAATTTTTGCTTATGATATGAAACGATATCCCTAACTAAAATGAAGTTGAGCAAATGTTCATGGATTTAAAATGTCGAACTTTCCATTTCTATAAAGATATAAATAGATATATATGTAAAATTTGCCGTTAAAAAAACATGGCCGGTGATATTCATTTATTTTGTAGTGCTTAGAATGGTTACAATTCCAAAGTCTTCTAATGAGTGTCAATGATGCAATTATGATTTTATTGCCTTGCCTGATGTACTTGAAACATAATCAATGTGAAAACAAGTACAATATCTATTTTTCTACATAGAATGGTTGAAACTAGACATGCATTTTGTTTTAATTTTACATGTAAAAAAAACCTAGCACTTAGTTTTCTGGTTTTATTGGTTTTTTGTTTGTCTGGTATTTCTATTCACAAAATTCAAACTACTTATATAAGACCAACCTCATTTCACCTGCAAGTAAACCGTTACTAACCACCTTTTATATACCTTGCTACCTAGCTGCCATATTAATCATGGTCATGAAGAATGCTTCTTCAACTATCAAACATGCCATAGTCGATTTTGCGATCAATATCAAGAACATTGGGGTGGCGGATCCGAGAAGGATTACACACTCGTTGAAAGTGGCACTAGCCATCACAATGGTCTCTATGATTTACTTTCTACAACTATTTTATAACAACATGGGTGATGCTGGAATATGGGCTATCTTAACTGTTGTCTTGGTTTTTGAGTTCAGTGTTGGTGAGCAACATTTTCATATCATGATGAGAGTATATACATATATATAGTAGTTTAGGGGAAAGTTAATGTAGAAATTAAATTAACATGTTAACTATGAGAATCAAGTAGTGTAATTATATATACGAATAGTGTAATCATGTAATTACATTGTATTGATGGTCTCACCGGAAGCAGTCTCTCTATCCCTATAGGGTAGAGGTAAGGCTGTCTACATCTTACCTTCCTCAGACCCTACCATAGCTTTGCTATTGGTGGGATTTACTGAGTACGATGATGATGATGATGATGATGTAATTACATTGTAGTGTAGTTGCACTATGCTGTAATTACACTACACTATAATTACACTATGTTGTATATATAATTACACTATTTGATTCTCATAGTTAGTACGTTAATTTAATTTGTATTTGATCCAAACCCTAGTAGTTTAATCAAGTAATTATTTTCGTTCTTAAATTAAACTTTTTTTATTTCATTTTGTACTAGGGGCAACTTTAAGTAAAAGTTTGAATAGAGGGTTTGCGACTCTCGTGGCAGGTGTATTAGGTGTTGCGGTTGATTCGTTTGCTAGCATATTCGGATCAACATCTAGACCTGTTATTCTCGGTTTCTTTCTCTTTCTTATAGGTAAAATCCATGATTCTGTCTTCACTAACAAACACTCGTGATACAATCGATGTATTCGTTGGTATGTTGATATTTCTTGATGTATAATTTTTAACCGCAGTTGCTCTTGCTACTTTTACAAGATTCGTGCCCAACATTAAGAAGAGGTACGATTATGGGGCTCTGATATTTATACTTACTTTTGCCATGGTATCTGTATCGGGTTATCGAGTTGATAAAATCATAAAGTTTGCTCATCAACGGTTAACGACCATACTTTTTGCTGCCACAACGTGTGTACTCATCTCCATATTTGTTTGTCCGGTGTGGGCTGGTGAAGATCTTCATAACCTCATTGTTAATAACTTGGAAAAGCTTGCTAGTTTCCTAGAAGGTGCGTTTTAAATTTATTTCACACTCACATATTAATTACTTCACTTAGTTATAAATCATTTTGCATCTAACAAAGATTAACAACCCTTTTATAGGATTTGGAGATGAATACTATAGAATTTCTAACGGTAACAAATCGTGTATTGCCGCTTATAAAAGTGTTCTTAATTCTAAAGGGACAGAAGAATCGTTGGTGAGGATACTCTATTTTTGTTAACTTTTAGATAAATTTTTCTTTGTATTTGCGTGTTCTGTTAATGTACATACGTATATATTACATATTTCCTAATTTCTATTGAATTATATTTGAGACAGGCGAATTTCGCATGGTGGGAAATAGGTCATGGAAGATTTCGGTTTCGTCATCCATGGAAAAAGTACATTGAGATTGGGGTTTATACACGACAATGCGCATCCCATGTCGAAGCTCTTAATGGATATCTCAAAGCAAAAGATGAAGTACTAAATTCATTTTATTTATAATATACATTTGCCTATATGGCTATATACATGTTACCAACTTACCATCATTAGTAAAGTTTCATCTTTTGTTATAGGCACCTTCAGAGTTTCAAAATATAATCAAAGAACCATGCATAAAAATGAGCTCGGAGTTAGGAAAAGCGTTGAACGAATTAGGATTATCGATGAAGCTAATGATTTATCCTTCTAGTTCGACACTTCATATAGAAAATTGCAAAAATGCGGTAGATGAACTCAAGACCACATTAAAAGTCACAATGATAGCTGAATGTGATATACTAGAAGCCATACCGGTTATTGCAGCCACTTCGATACTTGTTGAGATCATAAAATGCGTTGAAGCAATATCCGAAGCCATCAAAGAGCTTTCTAAACAAGCCCACTTTAAAAACCCGACTGATATAACACCGGATAAGGCCGAAGAACATAATTTTCTTAATTGTGGTTCACATTTAAAAGTCGCCGGTGCTGGAGAAGACGAAGAATCCATCATTGTTAGTGTCTTGTCAGATGATAAAATCCCTCAAGAATTGGATCTTGGTAAAAGCAAACGAGAAATCAACTAAGTTTTTTTTTTTTAAATAAATTTCAAAGGAAATGTGTGAAATAGTAATTTTTTTATATAGTTTTATGCATCTTTTTGGTTAAACATGAATAATCATCCATACCAAACAATAAATCAATTGTGGTGTCTAGGGTTTGTTTTATCATATGCATTTATTTTGAAAACTTTAGCATTAAGATCGAAGACAACATATAGCTGCGATAAGATCTGTCGCTTTATTATACGTCAGTTAGGACACCAACAGTTGATAATCTCATTGAAATCAGGTGGAAATTCATTCATATGCAAAGGTTTCACTAGACGGCCGTAGTACTTAAACAACAATATATATGAACTGATCATGAATTCTAAACGACGATAAGTATATAAATCTTCGATGCGGTTATATGAGACTTTGTTTTTCTCTTAGACTTTTTATATAATCATAAAAGTCTAATAAATCTCTTTTTATATGTTTTTGCTAAGACATTTGAATCCCATGTAGGATGTTTATGAATCCTGATATTAAGACAATATTATGTTGTTTGATGAATGATGTACTAAACTAAGTCTTGGATTGTCTTATTGTGATTTAAGAGTACTGATGTTCATGGATGAGTTTTAATTTTTCCTATGCGTAAAAATATGGTATCAGTCGGTCATGTATAACCCGGTCGCAATAGGATGTGACAGTTTTATCATATTAAAGTTGACGACCTCATCATAGTTTGTCAACAACTCCCATCTATGGATGATCAATATTCGAATCTGACTCGAAAAACTTGAATTCCAATTTGAATTCAATAGTCAAACATCAAATCAAATACACATCCAATTTCAAAGTTTTAAAATTCAAATAATTCTATATTCGATTAATTCGAGTATTCAAAATTTGATTTGTTCAACACCCCTACCATCCGTCCCTTCCCTCTCCCCACGCCCACCTTATCATATGATATGGCTTGATTGAACCCATTTGTGTACCCGGATACTACAAAGACCCAAGATCAAAACCGCAATCAAGACCCAGAAAAGAACACGGCAACCTAGTGGAACCTTTATCCGTCACGTCTGTTGTATGCATGCATTTTGTATTTTCCTCAATGTTCCAGTTAAAGTGCCTTTAAAATATAGGTCATATTAGAATTTGCATTTTTATGCATTTAAGCATTTGTATATGTCGATGAAGATTGTGAATGAAAACGATGATTTAAGAATCAAATCTTTATCAAAAGTTTCTATCTTATATTCTTATATCTGGCAGTGGCGAAGTTTGGACGAATACACTGTGGTGGCCGTACTCAATACGTATAAAAATTTTCATAAACTAGCTAGGGTGATCGGGCTCAAAATTTTTGGACGAAAACAAGTAAATTTACACTACTTATAAAAGTTTTAGGACGAACACATAATTTTTACACTATTAATGTTCATCTACATTAATTACATCAACGATGACCTTATTAGCACATTATGTTAGCTCGTATATTCTTTTGGCTTCGTCTTGATAATAACCCCATTAACCTTTCAACTCCCATGTCATCTATGAATGAAGTGCACAATACACTTGCTCTACCTGTGATGCTATAATAAACAGATCATCGGTTCTTATCCTTAACTTGCATTTAAATTTATATTGACTTAACAATGTTATGGCCTATCGTCAAACCATATAAATTTGAAGAGCGCAATGACACAATGACGTCCGACACATTAATACTCCACATATATATAACACCTAATCAGGCAATACATTGTAACATAGTTCTCTAAAGTCATCATCAAAGTATACATGACTGTCTTATTTACACCCCTAAACTCTTCACTTAATCGTTTCTAGCACGTTAATAAGTATTCGCTACTCCATCGTTGGTTATTTTTGTGTTATAGTAATGTGAGCTCTATGAGAACATAAAATAATGTTACCAACAATTTTATACAAAAAATATTGATTGTTCATTGATCTAATTAATTGAATTTGCTGTTATAAACTATTTGGAGTTAAATGGTTATTTAAAATATGCACCTATAAGTCTTCTAAGCGTCAATACTGCAATAGTCATTTTACTGGCATGTACAAGAAACCTAATCAATGTTAAAACAAGCCATAATTATTTCCAAACTTTGATTACATTTTTTTTAACAGCGAATATTTTTTAATCTCGTCGTTTGTGTGATTTGAAACCAAGACATGCTCCTCTCAAACCCAAGTGTTAAAATGCTTTGCCCTTGCCATGACGGACCACCACCCCATTGATCCAAACTTCGATTACATAATTAACATAATTTGGGCTAATATGATATACTAATAATCAGGTTAATAGGTGTTACTTTTCGTTATCAAACGTCCCGACGTAAGACTCATATTTTTCCAATATGCGTTAATATCAATTTGGCAAGTTATAATAGTTTATGTGGCACATTTTAAGATGAAAATCACTTGTTTGCTAACGTGGCGTCACGTAGTCGAAAATCGTTTCCATTTTGTAACCATCCACCACACGTAACCTTAGGGTACATAAATTAAGTAGTGCAAAAGGGTACTGGTACCCAATTAGTAAAGAGGATAGAATGTGTGCTAGTGGGCTCTCAATATTTGCTACTCAATCATCCATTCTCTTTATAATTATTTTCGTGTATTTATTACATTGATGTTAGCTTACATGTTCAATTTGTCACCTTTTAAAAGCAACTATGAACTATCCAGAGTGTCTTAACACTATTGTCCATGCAACTACGTCAAAAGACTTCATATTCAATTTATCTCACTTTTAATTTTTAAAAGAATTTTTGTGTGGATACGAATTTCGACACTGTAACCTACTTGTTATATTCAGTCAAACTAATTTATAAGCTATCTATGATCTTTTTTTACATTTGACAAAATTCTCCAAACCACACACAAAATACATTGTGATAAACTATTTTTACAAGAGAAAACATACAATCAAGAATCAACAACTCAGAATGTATGTAAATATCAAGAACATCACGGTGGTCTCCATGATTTACTTTCTACAATCTTTTTATAAGGGTATAAGTGATGCTAATATGCGGGTTATTTGGTGTAATGAAACAAAAGGTTAAATGAATGTGGAACAAATTAATTATTCAGATTTTTCAAATATGATATTTTTATATTTGATGCCACACTTATGAAGTAGTGGTGGGATTGGAGGTGGCGGTGACGGTGGTGGTGACAGTGAGAGACTGAGAGTGGTGCTCCTTACCAAAAATCCAAGTAGACATCAACTATTCTATCAACTATTTACCCTTATTATTTGAGGTTACATTCTGTAATGGAACACATTTTAAATGGGATAATGATTAATATGGTCATTTTTATCAACACCATTACTTGATTAACCCACTCAAACCAAAAATACTCAAAATGACCAATTTCTAAACTTCCGATCCAACATATTATAATTGGCATCTGACAAATCTATTTCACACCCTTTCGTTTTTTAAACAACCACATCTAGACACATATACACTTAAACGGTCGGACATAAATCTATTCAGTCGGGCTTCGTATCTATTATGCCGGGCCTCTATATCTATTCCGTCGGACTTCATTTTCGTATGTAATATTATTCCGTTGGTTCCGACAAAATAGATATGAAGCCCAAGAGAATAGATATGAGACCCGACATGATTGATATGAAGCCCGATGGAATAGATTTATGGCCGACCGTTTAAGTGTATATGTGTCTAGATGTGGTTGGTTCAAAAACGAAATTGTGTCAAATAGATTTTACGGATATCTGTTCTAACATGTTGGATCTGACAGTTAGAAAGTTGTCATTTTGGGTATTTTATTGTTTTAGTGGGTTAGTCAATAAATGTTGTTGATAAAAAATGTTCATTTTTGTCATTCTCTCATTTTAGAACGAGTCCATTTACACTGTTCAGTTCTAAGTTTAAACGTTTTAAAACATATTCACACATAAAATATTCATATAAAAATTATGAAAATTGGGTTTCAATAATCATAATTATTAATTGTTGGCAAATTTCAGTCTCAACTAATGACATGGCTGACGACAGTTTCATCTTTTAACATATTTATTCCCAATATTTCGTGACTAACAGAATCTTAACAGCGTTAATTGTAGGTTTCCGAAAAAACGTTTTTGGTTGGAAAAATCACATTTGTCACCAGAAATCTCAATCTTTTTGTCCAAAACCTCTTTGTAACATTAAAAGAGACCTTAAGGAACCTTTTTTCTAGTAAACCTCCGGTTATTGAGGTCTTCGGAACTCTAGAATCACCGTCAAAGCCAGTTTGCGGTACTCAAGTGGTGGTGATTGGTTGGTGGTGAGTCATTGGTGGTGGCGGTGTTCATTTTGAGTTTTACGACAAAAAATGTGAATTTTCCAGCAAAAAAATGGTTTTTGTAGCGACATGCAACTAACGTCATTAAGATTTCATTAGTTGCGGACCATTTGGGAACAAATATGCCAAAAGATAGAACTGTCATTAGCATGTTATTAGTTCAAACTTTTATATGCTAATAGTGAATAGTCATGATTATTTAAGATCAATTTTTTAAAAAATTATTCCACATTAAACCTTCATCGGACTAAGTAACCTTGTAACCTAAAGATTCCAAATTAATGCCAACACAAATTCCTAAACCAAAGAACTATTGCCTGAGAGGTTAATATTCGGCACCACAAAGAGATCGAGTCAATGCATATTTAAGCATACTCTAAATGTACACTAATAATCTCCTTAAAAGGCCTTAATAATTTGAACTTTATACAGTTGGCTTTCTGGTCGAACGGCATAAAGGTATGGTTAAGACTGCGGATCTTAAGGTCTCAAGTTCTAAACCAGACTCAAAGGGGTTTTTCTTACATCGATGAGTTTCCTACTTGATAATGTTATTTGGGTGAGTCAGACCTAGAACGTCAAATTAGTATGGACGACTGACATCTCATTTCAAGAAGACTTACACATATATTGAGAGTGGTTTCAAACGATGTTTAAAAAAGAAAAAAGAGAGGAACTTAAAGAAAAATGTTTCACATATAAATAAGATGTTATAACTCGGTAAGTTATCTGGGTTTGGTAAGACCCAAAACCTGTTTATTTTTTTTATCATAAAACTGTTTATTAATTATAAATAATATTTTTTTTAAAAATCGTATATTAATTTTTAGTATATCTATATTTTATAGGATTTACACATCAAATATTTGATGATATTAATTTTAATTTAATGTGATGTTATAACCCGTTTAAGGGATATCTGGGTTTGGTGAGATCCATACCCATAAATTAAGGTCAAATGCATAAGAAACCCTCATTTACAAATAAAACAACCTGATGACTTGAGAAAAGATAGGGAACAATCAGAGGGCTTTTAAAAGTTTCGTTTATATATATTTAAGATAAAATTTAAGATTAAGATATTTTGATATATAAAGTGTATATATCATACTGCAACTTTTTACAAACAAAATGTAAGGTTTCCAAAATTAATCATGCAATAAAAGTATAAAACTATTTATAAGATGTACTATAAAATAAAATATAACATGAATTCATGAAATACTTTTTATAAAACAATATTTGGTTTCAAGTGCTTTCATTCCCAAACTTTCATCCTATCATAAAAACTCATGTTCCTAGCTTTACCCTCTACATCTCTTCTAATCATGTGCATTGGAGGGTGGTCAAAACTCTTTTAGTTTTCTTTTTTCGTTTAAAACGTTTTTTAACATCTTCACAATAAATGTGACTTGGATGGATAATTGGTTTGGTTCACGTTCGGGTTGTTTTATAGTTCTCCTTTTCGGGTTTCTAATAAATTTTGCCTTTAGAAAAATATAACTATTTTGGAAGGTAAGGCAAACTCAAATACTCCAAACTTACACATGTTAAGTACGCAATACTGCCAATACACCATATTATTTATTTGCCAACTCCTTTTGCCGAGTACAATGATGCCTTTTATAATTATATAGTTGTTTTAAACTCGCATATTGTGAGGGATTGACGGTGACATTATGGGAACTCAAGTACTTAATTAGTATAGGTTCAGTTTGTTATGGTATTATAGAAATCAGTTGTTATTGTTGTCTCTTGTGTGTTGCGGTGGGGACCTGTATATGTAGAGTGAATGAATTGAAATACGCCCATTTTGGCGGCGATGTTGCGGGACTTCGTACGTACCAAATTAAAATCTTGGATTACCATATCAAAACCTTGTGGGTTGTTTGTGTAATTCAATGCAATTTGAGGGTCACCGTATTAAAAAAGTTTTGGACTTAACCGTGTAACTTAAGGAAAGTATAGAGGTAGGGTAGCAAAAGCCTCAGAACCCCATGGAATTACACCCACGGGTCACTTAGGATCTATTGAGGAATCACTCGCGGGTCACTTAGGATCCATTCAGTGCGGCCAATTAGGAGAGGACAACTGGACATTCTGTTATAACCGTGCATATGGCTAGCCGTCACCTCCTATCAAATCTCGACACGTGTCCATTTAGGTGGAGAGAAGCATCTTCTAGACATCGACAATTCCACCAATCACATTCCCTTGACCACCGGCCATAAATACCCAACATATCGTTATGAGGTATTCATTCATTCTCCACATATTATATCAAATTTAGAGTTAAGTGCCATTTTAGTACATGTGGTTTGGCTAACTACGCAACTTTAGTACCTATTCTTTATTTTGTGCAAATGGTTACCTCAGTTTCAAAAAACTTGCATTTTTAGTACTTTTTTCTAACCCCGTCTATTTTTTCCGTTAAGTTAGGGATAATTGGCAACTTCGATATTTTCTTTGTTTCTTTCTTTTCTTCTAAACGCTTATATCTTGTAACGAACTCCACAAATCATAACATCAAAATCCAAATCCTAAATCCCCAAACCCTTTCTCCATATCATCATAGAGTTTGAATTTTGACGATATTTGGGGATTTAGGATTTTGATTTTGATGTTATGATTTGGGGATTTAGGGTTTACAAGATATAAGCGTTAAAAAGAAAAGAAAAAAACAAAGAAAATAACGAAGTTATCAAATTATCCCTAACTTAACGGAAAAAATAGACGGAGTTAGAAAAAAAGTACTAAAAATGCAAGTTTTTTAAAGTTGAGGTAGTCATTTGCACAAAATAAAGAATAGGTACTAAAGTTGCGTAGTTGGCCAAACCACAGATACTAAAATAGCACTTAACTCTCATATCAATCACTTTTAGTACTTTATCTTTCTACAAGAACTTTACTTATTCTCACGCCGGAGGTGGTTACGGGAAGACACCCCCCCCCCCACCCACCTTTTCTTTCCGTAATGAGCTCACGGTAATCTCACAACCCATACCCGCTGGAAATATAAATCTAACCTAAGAAAAAAAAATATTATGGATATCTTGTGTATCGGAAACTTGTGGTTTGTGAGTTTAATTGTGCATTTTTTTTTGTAACCTATGGATACCTCGTGTAATTTATTAAAACTTGTGGGTATCATATGTAAATTGTGTTAGCACGAGATTTAAAATAGCATTTTTAATATCTAAGAGCATTCACATCACCAACATGGCTCCGTTGTATTTTATCCTATAAAGTAACTAAAAAGTATATTTTTTTTTTAAACTTGTCTATTATTGACTTGATAGGTCTCATTTTCTATTTTTATTTTTATCTTGATCACAAACATGTTTTGAAACAATTCTTTTCTAAAATTTGTTACTCTTTAAAAACATCTTACATCACATTCTC
Source organism: Bidens hawaiensis (assembly GCF_021521415.1). NCBI lineage: Eukaryota > Viridiplantae > Streptophyta > Magnoliopsida > Asterales > Asteraceae > Bidens > Bidens hawaiensis. The sequence goes on along the minus strand of NW_027506345.1, from coordinate 32,594 downwards.
TATCTCTATGTTTATCATACTCACAAAACTTATTTTATAATTTTTCTTTTTTAATACACTCATAATAATTTATAGAGGTTTGACCCGTCTAGCAACAAGTTTGAAGAAAAACCCACGAACCCGTTTATATTTCTAATCAATTATACAACATAGTTAGATTTATTTTTTGATTTTGTTATTTTCTTTATGATCAACTTGATTTATTTTACTTGTTTGAATTGTGACACACCCTTATATATGTATAATAAATAGAAGCTTTGGGTTGGACGTAATATATGTTGGTTGATGCTAATTAGCAAGGTTTATAATTCTTATGTTGTTAGTTATGTTTCGGTTATATATTGTTTCCTAAGAATTACGACGCAAGCCCAGTAATTTTCCAATGAAAAACTGGTCAATAATAACAATCAGTTCTAAGACCCGAGAAACCCGTTTAGGACCAAACCAATTATTAACATTAAGGTAGTTTTTCGAGTATCGTCTTTACTAATAATTGGGTCCGCGATTGACAATAAAACCCGCTTGATCACCCCTTAAAAAATGAATGAAAAATACTTAAATTTATAGATTGAAAAAATGGAAAAATATTTATTTTATTTAATGGCAAAGGGTCAAAATGATCATTGCCAACATTCATATTTTATCACCTAGCTCTGAGTTTCACAACCCGAAAACCAAACTCGTATCCTCTACTCAAATGAGGCACAACGGTGCGCTAAGCAAACTCGCTAGCTCGCGTGGCTGGTGGAGTAGAACCATCTGCCCACCCTAGCATCCGGGTTAGATTAATTGGGGACTAATTGATTGTATTATATTAATTTTCAATCCAGATATCTCAAAATAAAACCCCACTGATTTTCTAGATTGTTTTAACACGTATTAAGGTGGATGGAGTGGTGTTCTTGAAAGGTGGATTGGGAAGTACTTTGTGTCCGCACCGACCACCACGAGGTCATGTTCATGCCCACCTGTCACCATTCTTTTCGATCTTCAACCCATCGGGACCCATTTTCTTCTTTGTTTTTTTATGGATTTAGCACAACCAACCTAGTCGAGATGTTTTTTTTTTCTCGTACAACGGGGTGATGTTCCCATCGATACGGCCCCATGTAGCACAATCCGTACACCCTTTTTAACATCAACATCCTTCTCATACTTATTTTAGAAAAAAGATGTTTTGACTTTTGACTTTTGAGTAAAAACTTGGAACCCGCTTTATTTTATTATTAGAACTAACCAATTAGATGACTCACCGGAATAGTATTAGCTTCTTTCACACTCGTGATGGAAGCTTTTCTTGACTGTGATAATGTCAGAAGGTGCAACGAAGCAAACATATGTGACGTCATCTACTTATATGTAATGTTTATTCGGTGGTTATTATAATATACACCCATAAGTCTTTATAATATTTTTTGTTGCACACTATTAATATTTGCTCGTTATTAAGTGCTGGATTTAGTCTAAATAAATACTTTTGGATTAGTTTGTGGTTGAACACGTTTAGATAAACAAGTCATGCACTCATGTTGGTATCAATCCCGTGGATTCACGGATTAATTAACCTTTTAACCATTTTGTTTGATTTTTTAGATTTTTAAAAATGTGTTTTATATAATAGTTTAAACTATTTGGCCATTTTTATGTCAAAACTTAGAAGATTTAAAACAAGTCGTATCGACTAAGCATCACATAATAATAATAATAATAATAATAATATTTAATATTTGAGTTTTAAAGAATTACTCGTAATATGTAAAAAATTAAATACAAAGTTTTCAGATTAAACTTATTTTGGTCACACACCATAATAGTATTTTCTTTCCACATATATAGTATTATTATTATAATTATTATTCTTATTATTAATTTTTATTATTATTATTGTTGTTGTTTTTATTATTAATTTTTATTATTAATTTTATTATTATTATTATTATTATTATTGTTATTATTATTACTTCCTTTCCTTTATATTGTCTCATACATATGTATTTTAGAGCTGATGGTTTCTCTGGAAGCCACATCTTTATCCAGTTGGATAGAGATACGGTGTGCCTACATTGCACCGTCCCCAGACCCTACTTATAACTTTGTTGTTGATGGGACTTCACTAGGTATGATTGATTGATTCATGTCAAGTTCAACCCCAACAACACACGTGCACCGTCCATTTAGCCACCCTATGTATTTCTTTATGTGTGTGTGTGGTTGTGCATTGTGACACCTATTTTTCAAGACACTTTGGGAATTAACTCCGTAATTAATTGAATTAAATGTCTTAATCAATTAAGTAAATGGTTATTAAAAAAAATTTGTACTTACAAGTCTTCTAATTAGTCAGTTATATGAACGGGAAACTTTATAAATGGGAAAACAACTTCTCTATATGTCTATATAAAGGAAGCATAGAATGACTAAAACCAAACATATATTCTCTAGCTATAACTAGTTTGCTACTATATTAACCATGGTCATGGAGAATGTTTCTTCAAAGATCAAACATGCCATATTCGAGTTTGCCATCGATATCAAGAACATCGGGATGGCGGATCCAAGAAGGATTACACACTCGTTGAAAGTTGCATTAGCCATCACAATGGTCTCTATGATCTACTTTCTACAATTATTTTATAATAGCATGGGTAATGCTGGAATATGGGCTATCTTAACTGTTGTCTTGGTTCTTGAGTACACTGTTGGTGAGTAACTTTTTGATGTAATTAAAAGAATTTTAAAGTTTAGACAAAGGGAAAACATATAATAGATCATTTAGAGTATTAGATGCGACGGTAAAACATATAACGTATAATAGTATACATACCAATTACTCCGTATATGTTAGGATCAAATACAAATATATTTAGCATGCTAAATGTGCAAATATTAGTGAGTAAAATTGCGTATGGAAGGCAAGAAATGATATTTTTTTTAAAACAAAGGATATCCATTAACCGAAAAAAGGAAGACAACAAAATGCTTAGTATCCTTGGCCCTTGGGTGAAAAATAGGGAGAAACTAGTGGGGATAGATTAGGAGAAATGGTGTTGGTTTTTCTTATTGTGATCTATTTGTAAACGAGTGTCCTTGTACCAGGGCCGGCTCCGGAAGGCGAAAATATTTTTGGGCCTAAGTTGAAATTTTTTTTGGGCCTTAGGTAAAAGAAACATTTTGTTTGGTTTAAAAAATTTAATTTTAAATGTCTTATTTGATTATGATTTGAGTTGTTCAAAAAATCTTTTGTATAAAAAAAAACTTAAAAATTTCTCGAACAAGACTATAACCCACAACCTTTTGGTATGTAATTGTGTTGAAACATTGACTATACTTATTTTTTTCATAAAAATACATATAATTTTAAAAAAATATAATAAAATTTTGGGCCTAACGGGGTGTCGGACCTGAGACCATCGACTACTCTGCCACCCTCCATGGCCGGGCCTGCCTTGTACTTGTGTGTGTTGTAATTATGCTAGCATCTTGATAGCATATATAGTTGTTTATTTCAACCACATTGACCGTTTAAAAAAGAAGTTAAGTGTACGTTGAGTATGTTAATTTCATTTATATATATCGGATATCAGCCTTACTAATTAAATATGTAGTTGATTAATTTTGTAAGTGTATTATATCCTAAATGATTTTTTTTTTAAATTTATTTTGCATTAGGTGCAACTTTAAGTAAAGGCCTGAATAGAGGCTTTGCAACTCTACTAGCTGGTGTATTAGGTGTTGGGGCTGAATCATTTGCTGGCCTGTTTGGGTCAACTATTAAACCCATTGTCCTTGGTTTGCTTCTCTTTATCATAGGTAATTAAATACCATGTTTTTTTCTCTTTATTTATGCACATGCATACACAACTCTATAATACTTATGAATTTTATATTGTAGTTGCTATTGCCACATTTTCAAGATTCATACCCAATATTAAGAAGAGGTATGACTATGGGGTTCTCATATTTATACTCACGTTTGCGCTGGTAGCTGTATCAGGCTACCGAGTTGATAAAATCATAATGTTGGCTCACCAACGGTTAACAACAATAGTTTTTGCTTGCATAACTTGTGTACTCATCTCAATGTGTGTTTGCCCGGTGTGGGCTGGCGAAGAACTTCATAAACTCATTGTTAATAACTTGGAAAAGCTCGCAAAATTCCTAGAAGGTTCGTTTTATATAAAGTTTATTATTGTTTATAAATTTATTTTCATCTAATGAAAATTAACAACCATTTTATAGGATGTGGAGATGAATCCTATAGAACTCCTGATGGTGACACGTCATATATAGCTGCTTATAAAAGTATCCTCAATTCTAAAGGAATCGAAGAATCATTGGTGAAAACACTATATTTGCTTTAACTTTTGAACTAATAATTTTTTTTATTTTTTTATACGTACATGCATGCATACATACGTACATACGTGCGTGTGCATAGGTTGGGATTCATTTTGAGTTTTTAAGAAAAAAACGAAACAATATTAAATCATCAATTTTTTTGTTATCAGTAACTTATATCTATAAAAAAATTTATTTTTTAAATACAAATATGTAAGTTACGTACATAAATAAAATAACTCATTAAACTAATTTCTTCATATGTTATATAATTTTTAAACATTTATCTACAAATGTGTATGTTATGTGTAGGTAAAATAATTCAAGCATAACTTGCACATGCGTAGGTTTAATAAATAAATGAAACTTTATCATATGAATGCTTATTGCATTTCAACATTCTTCTTATATTTTAGAAATGTTAAGATTGAAGAAATAAGTAATTTTTTCTTCGCTTCATGGAAAAAATGTGTATGTATAACAAACTACAATGTTTATATTCTTTTAATATACATAACTTTGTTACTTTTTGCTCCATTTCTAATGAAAGTATTTTTGTATGCAGGAAAATTTGGCATGGTGGGAAATAGGGCATGGAAAATTTCGGTTTCGTCATCCTTGGAAAAAGTACTTGGAGATTGGGGTTTATACGCGGCAATGTGCATACCATGTCGAAGCTCTCAGCCGACATTTAGAAGCAAAACATAAGGTATTAATTTCATTTCTTTACACGTGCGCGCACACACATGTAGGGTCTGGATCAAATACAAATGAAATTAACGCGTTAAACGTGAGAATCAAGTAGAGTAATTATATAATTAAATCATAGGGTAATTATGATTTATGTAATTACTCTATGATTTATTTATATAATTACTCTAATTGATTCTTACATTTAACATGTTAATTTCATTTATACGTTAGCATTCCCCCACACATGTATATGTATATATGTAAACACAAATTGACATCATTATTAAAATTTCTTATTTTGTTACAGGCACCTTCAGAGTTTCAAAAAACAGTTAAAGAATCGTGCATGAAAATGAGCATAGAAGTTGGAAACGCTTTGAACGAATTAGGATCATCGATGAAGATGATGATTTATCCATCTAGTTCTACCATTGATATAGAAAATTGTAGAAAATTATTAGACGAACTCAAGGGCACATTAAAAGTTTCAATGGTAGCTGAATGTGACATACTAGAAACCATATCGATTATTACAGCCGCGTCGATACTAGTTGAGATCATAAAGTGTGTTGAAACAATATCTAAGGTCATAGAAGAACTTTCTAAACAAGCACATTTTAAAAGACTGAAAGACATAGCATCGGATAAAACTGAAGAACCACACTTGCATAATCGTGATTCGCCTAAAAAACCTGTTGGAGGTGGAAAGAATCATGGAGAATTGATCACTATCACCGTCTTATTAGATGATGGAATAGTATCTTGATCAAACAAACGAGAAATTAGTGTAGGTATCGGTTTATACTAATCGATGAAATTATCGTGGTATCTAGTGTTTCATCACATGCTTGAGTTATTTAGGGTTTTTTTTAGTACAAAGCAAAAAAATGTATTCATCGCTTAATAATATGTTAGTGAAGACGCCACCAGTCGATAATCCATTAGTAATCTGTCAGTAGTAGTTGCTATTAATATAAATAAGTTTCCAAAATATTTATATACAACCTACAACTAGTTAAACAACAATACCAAGTTATAACCATAAATTCGGACGAGTAACAAAATAAATAAATAATGTGTACAACCCAAATTGTAACCAACTAAGCTCATTAGAAATTTAATTGTTTAAACCCAGTAAAGCACCCTTTTACTTAAGACAAAAAAAAAATCGCCTTTGACCTAAAATTTTTTAACGATTTTCGGAAGAGGCCCTGTTAATGAAGAAGATGAAGGATTCATCATTGCCAGTTTGTGACTCTTTTATCAGATTAACGTGTTGTGCTTTGATTTAAGGACATCTAAATATCGTGCAAGTGATTTTGTAAAAACTGAATGCTTTAAGTTAGAGGAGCAAAAACTGGACCCGAAATAAAAACTTGGAACTGGTTTTTTTAATACCTGAACCCGTACCCGACCCTACCAGTAGGGTACGGATTGGGTATGCATTTCGGTACTAAAACCCGAACCCGAACCGGACCCGATTTGTACCCGGTAATATACCTGAAAAGCCGAACCGGTTCCATACCCGGAACCGGGTTTTTACAATACCCGAAACCGAGTATTTCAAATACCCGATGTATAACTTAAAAATACCGAAAAATACCCCTAAAAAGCGCAACATTTTAAAAAATCCAATCTATACCCGAAAAATAAACGAAAAAAAGCCGAAAAAACCCACAATAGGATTTTTTTCAATACCCGAAAATAGGGTATTCAAATACCCGGTTCTATACCGACCCGAACCCGGTGCATAGGGTATGGTTTTTAGAGGCAGCACCGGGACCCGAACCCGACCCGGTTTTTACCAATACCTGATTTTCCAATACCCGTTCATACCCGAACCCGATTCCATACCCGAACCCGAGTATTTGAAAAACCCAATTTGTGCACCTCTACTTTTAAGTTGGTGTCAATTCAATGATATGAAAAAACACATATTGGGTTTGGTATGATTTGGGTTGGGCTTTGGATAAAAAATGTTGATTCTAAAATTTGACTATTACTAAAGTTGAAATGTTGAATCCACAAGCTATTGGGTTTCCGTTGTTATTCGGGCTGGGCTTTCAATTTATCAAAACAATAATAGTTTAGACTTAAGACTGATTTTATTAATTTGTACTTTCCAAAACATGTTCTATATTAGGCCCCAAAGTTTATTTTCCAATTTTCTATATGAATTTATAGGCAAAGAGCCCAATAAACTTTTCGATAACAAGTTCTTATAGTTATTAAGAAAAATGAATAACAAGCAAACAAGTTATGATTTCAATAGAGAGTTTAGGTTATAACCAAACTGTATTGTAATACATGAACACGTATAAGAACTAATAGAACTATAAGACTATCGATATAGAACAAATTGACGTTAATTTAGAAAGAAAAAATAAACTAAGAAATCCGATAAATATAATCGAATGACATTGTCGTGTAATGAATACATGTTGGGTCCGGAAAGAAAAAATCAAAAGGGTTTATGAAGACATGTAGGATACCACCACATCTTCAAGCTTTAATGGCGTGGAGGAGATATCCACTTTGCTCAAAATTTGAATGTATAATATCCTCTCAGTCTCAAAATTGTAATATAGCATTATTGTTATTACTGAATACAAGTACGAATATTTATCCCTATTCGTGTTTGTTCTGTTCATCATGTTCGGTGTTGGTTCTTTGATTCATATCATGTTAAATTTTGCATATTTGGTGTATTTTGCGTGTCGTTTAATTCAATCCTTTTGTTTTGTCATATATGCAATAATTAGCATTAGTGATCTTTTGAGAATTTGTTTATCACATGTTATGTTCCTTAGGATATTGATTTGATATTTTGAAATCCATGCGTTTATTTGATTTGAAAGTTCATGTGATAGACTTATCGAACCTTATCTTCCATTATTTGATAAGACGTTCTTGGATATAACGTAGTTGTTACATTAACGAGCACATTTTGGTGCTCTCTATTCTCGGAACTAACCACCTTCAAATGTAACACAAAGCACATAGTTGCAGCACTAATAATGGACACCATCCATGTATGTAGAATCGACCTGTCTACGACATCCCCTTTTGTGTGCATTGGGAGCATTCTGATAAGTAACTTCGAAAGAAGATCGGGGGGGGGGGGGGAGGGTGTCGTAGGATATTTTATTTTTATGTATGGTAGGTTTGTTTAGTATACATGTAACCACATCACTTCTTATCAATGCTTCCAAAAACCCCAAACAAGACTTACTAGGAGTTTGCCTTGTTTTATTCTAGCACATCATATCTTTATTTCAGTTGGCTGAAAACATTCATTGTCATAAATGATAGAAATTGTGTCCTCGCACGAGAAGTGCATCCGAACAGTCTCTCAGAGATGATCTAGACGTCTAAAACGTTTATTATATATATGCTCACGTTTCTTATTTTATCTTGCTGTGAAATGATTACTTTTTATTGAATCAATTTATCATATGGAGAACACACAAGAACACAATTTCTATTGTCTCGTAAATATCTTCACAAGTTATTGTCAACCCCATTAGAGACCTTTTAGTACTAAAAAATATGATTCAAGCAACTAAAGCAACTATATATGCATGAAACTTTAAATCTCTTTCATGGCAATAACATGTCACTTTATGCTAATTAGAGTGGAATCAATATTTATATTATGAAAACAATGTCTAATGATTTTGATTACATATTAAAAGCAAATTAATAATTTAATTAGTGTATTCAAAAGCAACAAACATTGCATGATGATAATGATAGTGAAGGGCTAATTAAATCAATGTAATTAGAATCTATAGCATTTGTCCATGATTTGTGAGGCACAAATTAAACCACCAAAACTCAAGCATGAAAATCACATAAGAGATCATGAAATATAAACAAAAAGCAACAAAAACTTAGTTTTGAGATTGGTGCTACTTTTGAGCTTTAAACCAGTTTCATCAGTTCTTTTAAATATATTTTTTGATGGTGTTCATTACAATCTTTTCAATACACCTAACGATTAGTGCATATTTTAATCAAAAATATTTTGTTTTATAACATATACTTTTGACAATGATTAACTTTCATTCATGATTCAGTTATTATATTTTAATTTATATTCATATTCACTCGATCGTTCATATATTCACCGGGCGACAATAGATGTAAAGATAATATTTACTCGGCTATTTTTTCCTTAAAAAGGGTCTAAAAGGAAATCAAAACATATATTTTTCATAAATATAAATACATAAAAATAGGTTATGGTATTGAATCAATTGATGATTTGTTATTCACAATAAACCCCTTTAATACCAAGTACATAATGGACACTATCAATGACACAACATACCTTTCATTGGAATATGCAAATTCCTCCAATGATAAACTCATTGCTAAAGCATTCGTGTGTGTCATTCTTTCTACGTCTACTTTTTTCGTTTTGAAAAGCATGATGATCAATTTCAGGGCCGGATTTATATACCTCGGTCAAGCCGAAATAAAAAGACCCATACATTAACAATGAACTATATAAGCTATTTTTTTTAAATGACGCTTAATGTTATTACAATAAACATAGAATAATACATTATTAAAACCAAATACTGTAATAACTAATGATTTGTGAAACTCTACTAACATTGGATAAAAGAATAGATTTGTCCTTGGTGGCTCGCAGTGGCGTAGTTTAGTTGGGGCCAGGGGTGGCCCTGGCTCCCTCTATTTTTTCGTTCGGTGGTGTAAATATATCCTTTTCCGGTCGAAAATCTTTATACATAGTGAAAATTTACCCGTTTTCGACCGAAATTTTGAGCCCAAACCCCTCTGTTTTTTGCTCGGTAGTGTAAATTTATCATTTTTCGGCCTAAACTTTTTATACATAGTGTAAATTTACCCATTTTAGGCCGAAATTTTGAGCCCGGGCCCTCCGTTTTTTCGCTTGGTAGCATAAATGTATCCTTTTTCGGCCAAAAATTTGTATACATAATGTAAATTTACCCGTTTCCAAATGAAACTTTGAGCTCGCCCCCCTCTAGTTAATTTTTTCTTATACATATTGAGTCCGCCCCCTCGACGTGTATATCCAATCTTCGCCATTGGTGGCTGGCTTGGTCAACCGCAGAAGAGCCTGGTAGTCAACAATGAACCAATAGTGGTGGTCGGCTTGGTTAGTCATTGTTCAGGTTTTGTTCAACATTCGCAAAGAATTAAGGAAGCAAAACAGGAATTTCATTCAACAGCTATTTCTTTTATTTTGCATTGGAAGTTTATTTAATTTTTTTAGTTTTTAGTTCTAGCTTGGGCCAAATAATTTAAACTTGATTAAATGGATTATGAATAAAAAAGAATTTTGGGTCCAGTAATTATAAGATGGTAAAGATCAAATTATATTTTATAAGTTTTATATTTTTAAATGTATATATAAAAAATATAGATACAAAAAATTTTGCCCCCAAAAATTACATGCCTCGGCCGACGGTCCGACCGACACTACCCTCCAGTCGGCCCTGATCAATTTCTCCAACAAAATTCATTTATACATTATCTCACCTTGTCAACTTCTATAACATATACTTAACAATACAATTTACATACACATTCCCACAAATACAACCAAAAGTTGAAAGAAAAATGGGTAAGCAAGCTATTATTAAGCGGCCGTGGTCAGTCAACAGCTGAATCAACCAGACGGATGAATTGATCAAGAAGAAAATGACATGTCGAAAACGAAAATAAGTTGTTAGCATGGAATGCTCTTTTGACCTACACTTTCTGAACACATCGTCTATAGCATGTCTTCTCGCCATCCCTTGGTAATCCATCGGTGATCATAGATGAAATAGCAATGGATCTTATGATATAAAGTAATGTTAAGCCTTAATGGGTCTTGACATTAGTTAATGGGTTTTATATAGCTAGATAAATTCACATCAAGTAATAGCATGTCATCTGGTGTTAAAGGCATGTGTATGATTAATTGTACATTTTTCGGCTATAATGGGCATTTAAGTTATATAAAGGTAAATTAGGTCATAACATGTCATTCTAGTGTTAAAAACATTCGTGTGATCACTACAATTATGTTACACAAAGCCACATAAGCATATAACAAGTAATTTTGGTATTAAAGATATGTGTTTAATTAATAGTGTATCCTTTAGCCCTAAATGGTTCATGTTTTGTGTTAGTGGGTTCGTTTTGGTTACACAAAGCTACATTATATCATAGCCAATCATTTTGGTGTTAAAGCCGTGTGTGATCAAGGGCCTTATTAGCTTGCCATGTTATTTTGACCCTGCCATGTGTATGGTTAACGGTAATGAGCCTTGCTACAAACTAACGAACTACCTCGTTGGAAAATTGCCTTCAACAATAGACTACTGAAAAACATGGGCATGAATCCAATTTGAAGTCTTATCCTCTAACTAATAACGAGTTGCAGAAGATCGTCTATCAACAGTGAGTTTCCATGAACGGATAGAGTCGAATTTACCCTTGTCATGTTATCTTGGTTCTTCGTCAATATCGGTTTTTATCATGGGTTATGGTGTCCATCCATAATCAGTGATGATCAATTATTGAGTTATAAATGCTTTTTTAAGCTTTTGGTATATTTATTGACCTACATACTTCAGTGATTCGTCAATAATTACTAAACAATCTCATCTATGAGTGAGAAACTCGTTATAGTTCATACTCATTTTTCTTCTAGCAATTATAAGATTTTGTGTTATTAGTATTCTTAAAATACGACACCAATAATTATTGATAATATTAATCCATTTGTAACAGTAACATCTTTAAAATCAAATGACATCATAAAGGTTATTTTATAAAAGTTTCACTTGGAATGACATCAACATTCAACGCATGAAGAAAATAAAAGGAAAAAGTCTTTTCCATTGTTTCATGATATACATCTTGACAAATAGGCTCCGTTAGTTTTGAGTTGGTTGCTTTTTTCTTTTCTTTTTCAAAGTTATTTGATTTTCATAACTACTTCACATATATCTTGACAAATAGGCTCCGCTAGTTTTGAGTAGGTGTTATGTTTTCTAACGGGTTTATAAGAGTTAAATCTAAACAGATTTTAGCTTAAACACTTATTATATTCACACATTTGTAAGTCCCGAATCTGGATCACTACAATATGATATCAACAAGCACACGTCAAATAGGCGGAATCTAGTTAACGTGGTGATTCAAGAACAACGATTATCACAATGAATGTTTGAAAATCATAAAAGATGAATACGATGTAATATGGTTTCAATGCATACGATTCTATTATCAAATAAATCGTCAGATACATAAACCACTTAGCCAAAAAATATAATGCTCTCTAGAATTATGGTGGCTCTCTCTGATTAACAACTGCTAACCCGAAATGATTACTAAACATTAACTATATATAGGGTTATCATACAAAGCCCAAAGGCCAAGCCCAAATAAGCTCAAATAAGCCCAAACCAGCCTAACCGAAATCCATAGGGATTTTGGTGTTACTAGACAACCAAAATCCAATCCTTAGGGATTTCGGTATTACACCATCACAACCATAATGCAATTCTTCAACTCCTACTCGTTTATTTCACTTTGGTCTTGATCACATCGTGGCCTTTTGATATACGTCAGTCTAACCAATTTATGACCCAACAATCTCCCCCTTAGACTAATGCTTTCAGACCTTCAGAACCTTTACTTGATCATGATCAGCAACTTCAACATCTGCATCCAATACTCTACCATCTCTCCCTTATTGACAGCATCATCCAATTTGAATCTCAGATCCTTCATTTACTTCCGTTGCAAGAAATCAGTCTTGAAAGAACAATCAACTTTGATAAAAAGATCAACCAAAATATTTTGAAAACAATTAAATAAAAGAAAATAAGACAGACATAATTTTTGTAATTTTTAATTTTCTAATTTTTATGATTTTCTTGAAAAGACTTGAGATGAGATCATACCAGCTAAACCAACTATAACACAATAACCGACATCAGATTTCATGAGCTGAAGAGAAAAACTAAAACAAGCTTTAAAACGATTTCTTAACACATTTGTTTCGACAAGAGTAATCAAGAAGTAAAAAATAAATGAAATAAAATCAAATAAAAAACAACAAATAAAACAAATTTAATCACCCGGACTTCTTGTAATTTAGCAAAAATTTGGATCACATTTCAGTTTTTGAAAAAAACCTGCCGCCTTTATGAAAAGATACGAACGTGGAATCTTATTGATTAAGGTGTTTTCACAAAGATTCATGTTCAGCGTTATTATGACATAAAGAAACAGGTTGATAGCAGGTATGACAAACTTATAATGATTTCCATTGCATCAGTGATATGGATTAGGTTCAGTTAGGCATAAATCTTAGATGGATCACTTATGGACCTGTGATGCCTCCTGTCTTTTCTCAAAGCGTATTTGGCTTTCCCTAATCACCCCAATTTGACTTCAACCCCCTGGTGCTTGATCAAAAATTTATAAAAAACAATAAAACTTTTAAGCATTAAGGTTGAACGTTGGACTTACAAGCCGTCCGGACTTACAAGCCTTTCATTCAGAGTGTTTAGGACTTATTTGAATGCCCCACCCTTGTAGTTCTAGTTTGACCCTTTAAGCTTTTGAAATACGAATTTTTAATAACACAATAATCCCTTTTTATAATTTTTATTTATTTATTTTTTAATAATAAACATAATAGCACAATATTTTTTATACCAATTGTAAATCCCAAATCTTGATCATTGATATCAACAAGCACACGTCAAATAGACGGAATCTAGTTAACGTGGTGATTCAAGAACAACGATGATCCAATGAATGTTCGGAAATCATAAAAGATGAACACGATGTAATATGGTTTCAATGCATACGATTCTGTTATCAAATAAATCGTCAGATACATTAACCACTTAGCCAAACAATATAATGCTCTCTAGAATTATGGTAACTCTCTCTGATTAACAACTGCTATCCCTAAATTATAGGGTTACCATACAAAGCCCAAAGGCCAAGCCTAAATAAGCCAAACCAGCCTAACCGAAATCCGTAGGGATTTCGGTGTTACTAGACAACCGAAATCCTTAGGAATTTCGGTATTACACCATCACAACCATAATGCAATTCTTCAACACGTCATCGTTTATTTCACTTTAGTCTTGATCACGTCGTGGACTTTTGATATGAGTCAATCTAACCAATTTATGACCCAACAACATTAATATTATTTAAATAATAATTATTATTATTAATAAATACAAATTATTATATGTACTTAATATAATTAATTAAAAATGCACCAAATAATGCATACTAATTTTAGTGGTTACAAAAAAACAATTTTACCCTTTGAACGCATTACTATTACTTATAATGAAAGCATCAAGTATGTTTCACCGCTTCATTAATTTGTTTTCAATTATAAGTTAAACGTTTAAACATTCAAGTGTTCTGATGTCTTAATCTGCTGAATGTACATTAGGTGAATTGATTGATTGGGTTATTAATTTAACTTTTAAGGTGAAATACTCATCTTATTGGTTGCTAGCAAATTTAGTCACATAATAGAAAACTTAATATGATCCGACCAGACCTAAAATTTAACTTTCGGGTTGTTAGAAAAAACCGAATTCATAGAAAAATATTTCTGATTTCGCAACTGACAAACGTTTGAATGTCAGTATACCAGGAGGGGTCGTTACTATCATATCAATTAACGAATCAGCGGTTGAAACGTGTCTAATAATCGAAGCCGTAACGGATAAGAAGATTCTTTCCCCAGTTAAATATCGACACACTGCTCGCACCTGATTGGACAATTTGCTTGACTTATTATTAATGTGGGACCCACCAATCTTTCTTAATCGTGGAGTTGCGTATATCACGGCTTTTGTAAAATAAAGTCAAAAATGTTTTTGTTTAAATTGGAAAAAGAAAATCATTTCTTCATGAACATTAATTGTGGATTCCAGAAAAACATTGCAATATTAACTTGTACAAACTAAATTAAATTAAATATTATATTTGAACTTGTAGATTTTAGATCTGGAAAGAGAGTTATCCGTTTGATTGTTTATTGGTGGAGTGGGCCCCTGTGGGTCCCAAATTGATCGATTCCATTTTGCGGCAAAAGCAGGTCACCTCTGTGTAGTGTTCGGTGATTGACACGTGTACAGTGGCCATTGGCCTACTGGTGGCTTACTATTGTTGTATGAATGTATAAATTTAAATTTTAACATCTAACATTCTTTGAAACACCATTGAAAAAATAACTGAGAGATATTTTATTTTAAATAAAAGAATTTAATTATAATAAAGAGCCAGGTAAACGTGTAATAAGCTGCATCACCATCTTCTTTTGAACGGCAAAATCGTTTCTACCAAAAACAAAAATTAAAAAAATTATATATAAACAATTTTGTAACCCTAAAAATTTCCATACGAAATGAAAATCGGATTTTTAGTTCACTTAGATACGACAACTAAATATTAGGGGTGACAATCTTAACCTAAACCCTTTCAAATGAATCAATTTGAGTTGTTTTAAAAATTAAATGAGTTGGTTTGGGTAAAAAAAGTTTTAACTAAATAGGTCAAAATGAGTCATATGAAATTCTATCATTTTTATTTTCGGGTCAAATGGGTTGACAAGTTCAAAAATGGGTCGATGTGGGTTAGTGTCCTAAGGAAATAGACAAGTTTCGAATCGGAACGGGTTTTCATACAACAAAGGTTTCGAAACGAAACAGGTTTAAGATTGGAACGGGTTCGGTTTAGGTTTCAAGCCAACACGAGTTTTCACACGGGACGGGTTGGGTTTTGGTTTCTTTTTGTCGATTCCGGACTCGTTTTTTTCCATTTTTTCAGTTTCGTTTTTGTTCGGCTTGAATTCTTTTTGTTTCGTTTTAATTGATTTTTTCGATTTCGATTGATGTGGGTTTGGCTATTTATTTCATTTTCGTCGATTTTTTTTGTTTTTGGTTCGATTCTCGTTTTTTTTCCTTTTTTTTTGAATAAAGACAACGTAGAAAACATTTTAGCGTTTTTACTTTTTTTGTTTATGATTTATATTTGAAGTTATAATTTTTTTATTATTATTTTTAAATATTTTTTTAAGGTTTTTGATCTTAATAGTACCTATAATATTATAAGCTATATTATAAATAAAAATTGTTCTCAAAGATAACAATATGAAGTCTTCCCTTGTGTCGTCTTGATAACTTAACCAACTAATATAAAATGATGCAAGGGTTGGTTGGTTGAGGATTTTATAGTTAAAACTATATATTGTATATCACCACTTGTGTCAGTCGCTAGCTATATTACATCTAAATGATATGACAAAAGGATCTTGATATATTCAAACATTTATTCGTTATCTACGATGGGTTTTATGTTATTGTTATACATAATGTTTGTTTCTATGGTTAAATCGATAATATAAAACAAACATGGTTAAATAATAACCAAACAAAAATGGTTAACCAAACAAAAATGGTTAAACAAACAAACATGGATAGTAACATAAAACAAACAAGCAAGTTTCCAAGTAACCCTAGCACCCCGCCCTGGGCGGATCAATATTGTCGATGTCATGGGTCGCGAGATACCATCAATGATCTAATGAGTTGTCACAATCTACTATTTGGTTAAACATTTGTGACACTTGTCATACCTGGATTGGTACTTAGGAAAGGTACCGTTCCATTGACTAGATATCAGCGAAATGAAGACAGACCCGCGAAAGAATCGGAAAGTTAACAATGATCCACTGATGCACCATGATGAACCAACATATTCATTGGACCGAAAAAGAAGCTATGAGTTTTGTGCTTGCCGGTTATGATTAGTTGCAGTACGGTTCACGGTTCACAATGTTAGTTATTGAATTATTTTAAGACAATATATACGTTTAATCCTTTTTTTATGTTATGGTTTTTAATTAATAAGATAATTACATCTTATTAATGTTTAATATTATTTTTTGCCTTGATTTAAATTTAAATTAAAACGGCTTGGGAGCTAGGTGATTGATGTGGTTCTATGATTCAAAGCAATAATATAAGAAATATAGAGAGGAAGCCAAAGAAAATAGATAGAAGTATTAGAACAATTTCAATCATGCTTAATAAAAGTAAAGGCAATGTCTTTTAAAGGGAAACAAACTTGAATGATTCAAAACTAACTCCTAACTAAATGGAAATAAACGTTACAGGAAATATGGGCATCCCCATTATCTCCATTATTCTAGCACATAATAAACAACAGGAAATATGGTCTGTTTGGATTCTTTTGGTTACCATGCGGTGCATTGCAAAGAATTGCCTGGCTTTAAATACAGACATGATCTGGTTAGGGATGTTCTGTGTGATGTTCTTAAACGGGCAGGGATTTCTGCTAAAAAGGAGGCCCCTGTTAACTTTCTCACGGATCCTATTGAAGGGAGGTCTACTTTACGACCAGCTGATATTCTTGTGTTCGGGTGGGCAGGGGGGAAACACGCCTGTGTGGATCTTACAGGAGTGTCTCCTCTTGTTGGGCTCAGGGACCGTGGGTTTGTTGTGGGTCAGGCTGCGTTGAAGGCTGAATCGGGCAAAATTGTTAAACACGAGAAAGCTTGTTTAGATAATCAACATGTCTTTCTACCATTTGCCTTTGATACATTTGGTTTTCTGGCTCCAGAGGCTGTGAAATTTTTGAGTAGGGTTCAGCGCGTCGTACACGGAACCTCTTCAGCTTCTAGGTCCCAAAGCTTCGTTTTTAGCAGGATTGGCTTTGCTGTTCAAAAGGGGGTTGCGGCGCAGCTTGTTGCCTGTTTGCCTGCCACTTTATTGTAATCGTTTTATAGTAAATTATATAAAACAATAAAGTATATTTATTTATTACTTTTTTAAAAAAAAAAAAAAAATTAAATAAACGTGGGGATTTGCATGAACTTTATGGTTTGTTAAGGTGCTTAGTGGGTTCTTTCTTGTGCATGGGTTGCACGGGTTTAGGCACGTAACAGTGATAGAGTTGGAAATTTTAACATGTTCAATCTACTGACGTATCATGTTGAACTGACTTATTGACTAGATCGAAGAAGAAGTTATGAACTTTACGCTCATCGATTATAGCTGCATTACGGTTCACAACTGTTAATTGCTAATTTATTTCAAGACAATATATATATATATATATATATATATATATATATATATATATATATATATATATATATATATAATCTGCTTAAGGTTTTATGGAGTTTTTAGAAAATAATTATCTCTTACAAATTTGGTCAAACGTCTAATATCATTGTTTACCTTATTTGTAACTTTTCAGTCATTAATGTGCATATTGTTGTCACATCGTTCTCTAGCTAGCTACGGATAAACTTTCAATAAAATGATAACATAAAAGTTTGTTTACTTACATTTGATACAGTTTATATATCCGGCAAAGAAAATGTTAACCTTCTTACTTTTAAAAATATACATCTATATATATGTATGTATGCATGCATGAATGTAGTTATATATGTACTATGTGTCTATGTGCAGTGGTGAGTGGTGGACCCATGAATTTTCGTTAATGGGCTCACCTTTTTTCGGTTTTTAAATTTCTCAAAACTGACTATTAAAACTTCTGGTTCCATTGAGCCGGATCAGGTTATAAACACAATACAATACTATATCCTAACAAAATATAACAAGAAAACACGATTCTAATATAAGAATCAACTATTCAAGTATAAAAAGTACAAAATAAACAAAAGGTTTAAGCCTTTTAGGATTTGTTGAAGGATTGAGATAAAATTAGGACTTTTGAAGGACTACTGGAGATGAACAGATGTTACAGGGTGGTCACGTGGTGGTCGCCGGATTTATGGTGACAGAGGATGGAATATGAGGATGATGGTATGATTTTGGGGAAGACTTGAAGAAACGAGGCCGATGAATGAGTAAAGTTGTAAAAGGGGTATTTTTTTAAGAATAAAACCCTAGTAAAAGTGAAAAAGAAAAAAAAATGTAACAGGAAAAAGATGGAAGAAACCGTTGGGTGACCGTGCACCCAAGGGTTCCTTAGTAGGTCCGCCGCTGTATATGTATCATAATGTATGTACGTGTGTGGGTATGAATTGATGATATATGATACGAAAAAAAAAGTATATGTTAAAGGAAAAAGATGGAAGAAAAATCTTTGAAGGATGTTACTTTTAAGGCAATGTGTAGTGGGGAGGTGATTTGGGCAAAAAGGGGCGACATCTTGGTGGAACACCCCCCTCCCCCCCCCCCCCCCCCCCCGCGATTTTTGGGCGAAAAGGGGCGGGATGTTTTTATTGCCTGGAAGAAGAAGAAAATTATTATTATTTTATTAATATGTGTGTTATACATACATATATATATATATATATATTATATTACTATTGTAGCCCCTACACCATTACACCCCAAAAACAAATTCTCACCCCTTGCTGACTGGGCGTCACACGGCGCAAAACGCTCCAATTTGTAGCTCATCCACTACGCATAGCCTAACTGACTCAGTTTTCCAGTTATTCCGATTGTTTTTGTTCAAGTTATATCCTACAGAATCTCTTTTATCATTCCCTATCTGTTTCTTTTCTTTATGTATTTAGCAACATATATAATGAATTGTATGGTGTCACATTACAAATGCATTCATTTTCAGAAAGTTATTACGTTGTTGAAGAGGGAGGTACCAGCAGAGCCCAGTTGGACCTGCAAGACTCACCTTGAAAAGGGACGTCTGCGCATAAACCAACTGGATCCGCAGGACCCACCATGCTCAGAGACGTGACGTCCTTACGCGCAGTACGCAAGCTGTTCCCGCAGGAAAAGCCTCCCATGGTGAAGTACTCTGCCTGTTCCCGCAGCTGCGGATACAAGCCATCAGGGAAGGCTACCTGCGCAGCAAAGCTACACGCACAAGGCACTTAGCTCTCATAATAATTCAGTAATGTCACCTGAAGAAGGAATGAGCAAAGCCGGGAACTCTCCCGCACAAAGCCGGGAGAACTCCCGCCCAAATGAGCCAGTCCGTACGATACTGGAAGATCTTTTGTACTGTACCTGACGAGGTATGGACAAAAGATCTGACCAAAGATACGACAGCTCACTGACAACAGTATGACGAGCAGCACGCTCTTGTACTGTATGTCACTATTAGCCGCTGCCTACTCACCAACCTGTCGGAGGACGTGCATAGCCTGCAGTTGGTGGAACAGGAATAGTACACAGCCGGCCTGGTCACTATCAGCCGCTGCCTACCCACCAACTACCAGCATGGCATGTGCGTAGCCCACAGTTGGCAGAACAGGAACACTATTCAGCCGGCCGTACCTTCTTGCAAACCTACCTTCGGCTATAAATACTCCAACACCTTGGAATGGTATATGATCTTATCATCTCATCTTATATCTTATATCTTATACCTGATATCTGCTCTAGCAATCTCTTAATATACACTTATATTCAAGAGCAATCTAGTCTGATTCTCACGCCCGAGGGTGGTCACAAGGAGGTACCCCCCCTTCCCAGTGACGAGCTCACGGTGTCTGTTTTGCAGGTTATCAGAAGAACCATCTTTGCCGGGTCTAACCCCTCGTGGGAAACATCTATTTAACCCCCAGATTATCCGTAATCTGCCCGGGGTCGATTAGTGTTTCTTCATTGGCGCCATCCGTGCATAAAAGCTAGAACTTCATTTCTTTTCAGTTTTTTCAAACTTCTGGAAAGATGGTTAAAGAAACTCCGGTAACCACAACCCCATCTACTGGGGGAATACCAGCGACTACACAGTTTTTACGAACACTACCCCAGTTACCCAAGCTGGGGCAAGTGCAGTAAATAATCTCTCACTAGGATTCACCGATACCCAGTTAGAGAGACAAAGAACGAGGCTCCCCCGCCAAACACTCGATGAAGTTAAAGCGTGGGCGGAAGCACGTCAAAAAGAATTCCAAGCTGAGTTGGATGAACGCTTACGTTCACTCCAACACCAACAGCCTGAGGAATTCGGAGAGTACTTGGACGATGATTCGGAGGAATCCGATAGTGACGCAAACCCTCGTCATAGGGCGAAAGGGAAGCGTAAGGAAACGGACTCTCAACCGAGAAGGCGTTTTGGAGAAACCTTCAAACCAAAAAACGCGGGTGGAAACCCACGTGACTTCTCCAAAACATTTACACCAACTGCTGCAAAGGCGGGAACGTCCAAATTTGCAAGGGACATTGCGGAAGCAATCGTCCCAAAAAGTGCCAAACAGATGTCCAACATCGGCACTTACGATGGTATATCTGATCCAGACGATCATTTGAACAGGTTCATAGCGGGGGCAACCGTCAGTAGTTGGACGGAACCTACGTGGTGTTACATGTTCCAAATGACGCTTGTTGGGGCAGCTAGAGCGTGGTTCGATCGTCTACCGGTCCACCACATCTACGATTGGGAAGACTTCCAGCAGAAGTTTAGCCAACACTTCAGCCAACAAAGAAAGTATACCGAGGAGCAATGGACAATCCTCAATTGCATTCGAGAAAAAGATGAATCTTTGCCAGACTTCATCACTCGCTTCAACTCAAAGAAGCTAAGTCTGGGTAATATTAGCGAAGATCTTGTTCGCGCTGCTTTCATCCAGGGCGCGAACGACCCAGAGCTCATCCGCACCTTAACGGGTAGAGATGGCATGCCATCCACATGGGATGCCATCATGACAGCAGCTAAACGCTTTGCGGAAACGGAAAAGCAACTGGTTAGAGATCTCCCCCAGAGCACAAACCTCTACACCCAGAAAACAAGAGAAGACAACATCCTTACCGCCCGACTAAACAAAAAGCGGAAGCTAGGCATTTGGCAGTCAAGGGTAAACTTTGACACCACATCCGGCTTGCAACATCGGTTAGGCGGAAGGGATAACGTACAGTCGAACCAGAACTCCAGATGGACGCCACTCACCAAAAGCGTCATCGAGATATTCGCCACTGAGGAGCTCCCATGGCCAAAGGCTCCAGTAATCCGACATCGTCACAATGCTGATCGGAGCAAATACTGTGACTTTCACAGGACAAAAGGCCACAACACTGAAGAATGCACAGACGTGAAGGACATCGTCGAAGCATTTGTCAGAGATGGGACGCTCGCGCACCTCGTGGCGTAACGAACGCTGAGAAGGCCGATGCGTGTAGAACCCCAGCTGGGGAAAACACTAATAAAATTGCAGCTTCAATGTTGGAGACTACATACTGCGTAAACAACGAGATCCCGAACCAGGTGCATATCGGCTCGATGGCACTCCCATCCCAACAACATGGAAGGGAGCTCAATTACACAGTTTGCATGTAGATCAATTCCAAACTTGTAAAGAAAAGGCCCAGAGCCACTTCTAATGGAAATGATTCTCCTTAGAACATTGATGCTGATAATCTTACATTTATACTTATGAACTTTCCACACTGATATGCCGGTCTTAACCGCATACATAAGTGGGAAAGAAGTCGTTACTTGTGGAAGGCGGCAAAACCCGCATAAACACAAAAAACGACAAACCTTCACGCATGTCAGTCATAGGTAAAGTTTGGTGATCCCACTAAGTGAAAGTGCCGGTCCTAACCGCACAAATCATGATAAACTGAACCCATTGACAACCGCGCGTCGAACGGTTAATTTATTCAACATTGATGCCGGCTTTCACCGCATAAATAAGTATAAAGAAATTGTTGCTTGTGGAAGGCGGCAAAACCCGCATAAACACAAAAAACGACAAACCTTCACGCAGGTCAGTCATAGGTAAAGTTTGGTGATCCCACTAAATGAAAGTGCCGGTCCTAACCGCACAAATCATGATAGAAGAAACCGAACTAAACCTATTGACAACCACGCGTCGAACGGTTAACTTATTCAAAATACTTAGAAAATTTCTAACAGAACGATGAGGAAAACCTACACGCAGGTCAGATGTAGGTAAAGGTTAGCCATCCTACTAAGTGCAAGTGACGGTCTTACCCGCACAATCACGAACGAGGAAGCAAAACTTCAGCCTATTATCTACCACGTTCAAAGGTTAACTTATTCTAAACACTTAGAAAATTTCAAAGGAAAAGATGAGGAAAAACTTCCACGCAGTCAGATATAGGTAAAGCTTAGCCATCCTACTAAGTGCAAGTGACGGTCTTATCCGCACAATCACGAAAGAGGACGCAAAACTTTAACTTATTATCTGCCACGTTGAAAAGTTAACTTATCTAAGTACTAAAGAAATTGCTAAGTTAAATCAAAATATGCGTGAAATAAACAAGGCAAGGAATTGGCAAATAATCTTTATTCCATCGAAATTCAAATATTACAGATTGCTGGGTTACATACCCGCATACAAAAGAAGCTATACAAAAATAAAAATCTATAATGGTGGAAAGGGATCTTCAGGATCAAGCTTCGGGACCACTCTTCCACTTGGACCCGCACCATCAGTAGAGCGTGGCGGTTCAAGGAAAGCTTTAAGGATAGCTAGCCCATCATCAGCAACAGCAACTTCGTTCACCTTCTCCACCACCGGATGCGGGAAGGCGGCATACTGATTCACTGCTTGGTCATATACAGCTTCAGTATCAACGTCATATAAAGGGAAGTTTGGAAGGCGGGATGCCTTTCTCAACGAACCCTAGACCAAGCAGGAAGCCGGCCTTTTCCCCCATCCTCATGAGAAGCGTTGAGGGCTGCGCTGATAGCATCGTCATAAGATGTATCCGTGAAGACCCGATGCACAACCTACAAAAAGAAAAAATACAAGTATCAAAACCTTTTCTATTTACAAAGAAAAGCGTAAAGATATAATGAAATTAAACATACCTGAGACAACGCTTCTCGAAGAAGCCATTCCTTGGCAACCAGAGCCTCCTGGAGGGCGGCTTGAGCTTGGTTACGGGCGCGTTCGGCTTCACTTTTGTTGAGGTTGGCAAGCAACACTTCTTTAGCCGCAGCCTCTTCAACGCCCTTTAGCTTCCGCTCAGTGTGGTCAAGCACCCCCCCTCTGGTCCAAGATCTCTTGGAGCTTCTTGGCGTCTTCCATCGCCAAGGCTTCATGAGCCTGTTGGAGCACCTCTAGTTTGGCTTTAAGTTCCTCATTCTCGAGGCGTAGAGGCTCAGCAACAGCTTCAGCCTTGGTGGCCCCTCTCAGTTGCGTTCCGTGCAGTTTCCTTAGCCAGCCGAAGCTGTTCGTTAACAGCTTGGGCAGCCTTGGAACGGGCCTCGAGCCGGGCCTGAACTTCAACCTTGAGGGCCTTGAAGGCCTTCTCCTTTTTCGCAGCCACTGCGGTAAGCCTCTTGTTCTCCTCCCGGACAGCCCGCGCCTGAGCTACTTCTTGAATACGAGCTGCTTTTAACTTGTCGTTTTCCACGACAGAGCAGCTCGACGCGCGGCTGCATCCGGGCCAGGAGAATCCGATGCTCGTTGATTAGCCTACCCTCCTGGTAGCTAGCCATTGCTTCCCCCAACGCACCACTGGGAGCTGCGTGACGAGCCCACTCCACGCACTCCACAGGCGTGCGAAAGGGTTGTTCCTCGGTGGATGTTCCATTGTGGAACATAGACTTCATTGGAATCCGACACTGCAAAAAACAAAAAGCAGTTAGGAAAGATGATATATATAAAAAAAAAGGCCAAAAGAACCCTACGCACCTGTAGGGTCGACAACAGGCCGATAGCCGCCAAACCCATCACCTGAACCCAAGGGAAATCCATCCAAGAGGTCAGGCAGATGGGAAGGAGGCAGAGGTTGGCGAGAAGCCCCAAGCATACCTGAAGGATCGGCCGTAGCTGCCGACGTCGGAGGAGGCATAGAGGCCGCCGCGGTAGAAACCAACGGAGGTGAACTCACCGGAGGTGAACTCACAGCCGTGGTCGCCGCCTGCGGAAGAGCCCGCAGAAATAGTCACCCGCCGGCTCAGTGAAAAATTCAGTAAATATGGCACTGACAGCCGGCGGGAGATGTCATCACAGTTGGAACAGTTGGCTCAACTGGGTGAGCAACTGAACCAACTGAAGCAGGCGCAGTCGCCTGGGTCACCCGCCTCAGGTAGGTTGACCAAGCCTACCGTCATGGGTCCGGAGGTGCTCCTCCCCCGCTCCACCCTGGAATGCGGTAGCATCCACGCCTGCACAAAGAAGATATAAGTATAATGGCGGAAAGATATGAAGTTAAAAGTAAAGAGTTTGTACTTACGGGTTTTCTTGAGCCTAAAAGTGCGAACAGGCGGGGACGAACCCGATGGAGCCGGCCTCTTCACGCCGCTCACCGTCGACGTCCTGGGCTGCTCGGAGGTGACAGTCGTCTCAGCCTCCGGAGCAGTGGTCCTTTTCACCACCTGGGTTCCCTGCCCGCGTCCTCGCTCTCGGTCTCTGAATCAGACCGATGCACCGGATCGGCAGTGGAGGCAACCTTCGCCTTCCCCCTTCCCGCCGGCAGCCTTCTTCTTCCGCACAAACGGAGGACCATCTGCGGATTCCTCATCAGAAGATGACAAGATTAGAGGAATTCCAGCAGAGGTTTCAGCATTGAGAGGTCGAGGGTTGAATAACGCCTTACCTGGCCGCGTGGCGCTCAGAATAGGGTGGCCTGGCGGGTAGACCTCCACAAACTGATCCCTCGTTTTGCTCCAAGATGGGCAACTCGTTCTCATCGAGAGCACGAGTACCCATTCGAGCGGGACCATCACTCTCCCGCGGCTGCAGGAGAGACTGCAACTCGTTTCCCCTCTGAAATAAAATAAACAAACAGTTAGAAGACAAACCTATATAAACAAAGAAGACAGAGCATACCGTAAGGGACAGAGTTCAAACCGTATTCGAGGACGATGGGAACCTGTGACGCCTCCTTCCACACCCGGCTCATCCCAAGCATCACCATCCCAGACTCCGCAAAGCGGTACACCGGAGTCTGGATCCGAGAGATCTTGGCGAACCATTCCGCCTCCTGGTAGTTTGGGGCGTGAAGGGCGGGGAGTGCTATCCCATTCTTAAACGTCATCGCTATCGGGACGACGCGAGCGGAGATATAAAAAAAACTCCCTCTTCCACGACCGAAGACTGCACTCGGTTACGCAGATCTTCAGCCCCTTGATCCGGTTGACCAAGGTGTACCACCCCTGGATGCACCTCCAAGAATAGAAGGTCATCAACCGGTCAACATGGGGCTCCACGCCCAGAATGAGGCACACCCACTCAAAGTGGCGGATCTTGGCGATCGCCATCGGGTGTACCTCCGTCAGATGCACACTGTGCCTCTCCAAGACACGGTATACAAACTTCGTCAATGGGAACCTGAGATTCCCATAAACGAAGAATGCAGCGTACACCCCTATCTTGCCCTTGGGGGCATCGTACACCGTCTGGTGTGGCCCCGGAAACTCAGGCTCGAACGACTCGAGCATGAACTTCCGGACGATGTACTGAAAAAGCTCGGCCAGAAGAGCACACTGGCACTCGCCAGCAGTGCTCTTGTCGTCCTTTTCGGACGTCGACGTCGGGTTCTCGACGAACAACTCCGACTCCTCGGCAGTGGCCTCAAAATCACGGGTAGAAGACATGTTTCGGATGAACAGAAGCGATTTCAGAAGAATGCTCGACGGAATAGTGAGTATTCGCCGGAAATCGTTTAGAAGATGAAGAGAGAAGTGAAAGTGTGGATTACAAAGGACCCTCTCCCCCTTTATATACTCATCGCAATTAATGCGATGAATTTAATGCGGAAGAGAGAGAAATTGTAGGTGCAATGAAACTATGACACGTGGCAAAGTGCAAGCTGGCAACAGCTGTTGAAAAGACGCGTGCCATTAATTTCGCGGCCACGCGCCCGAAAAATCGCGCCCACGCGCCTGAAAAAGCGCCTGGAATGACCATATACCGTCACGTCGCCATAACTTCCTGCACGTCCTGACACTGTCAGAAGAAACCGTCGGACGACGTTTCAACAGTTTGGACTGTTCTTATCCTTTCACCAACTCTTCGAATTTCAAAAAGATTCAAAATTAAGCGGGAAAATACCCCTTACCTTGGCAACAAAGAAACTATAAGACAGGTGCGAGTACAGTGTTAAGGCAAAACCCTTCACATACTTAGCACCTACAGGGAATTGAAGCCAAGAACACCTCGGCAACCAAGTAACCATAAGACGGGTGCGAGTACAGTGTCAAGGCAAAACCCTTCACATACTTAGCACCCGCAGGGAATTGAAGCCAGGAATACCTTGGAAGTAAAGTAACTATAAGACGAGTGCGGGTACAGTGTCAAGGCAAAACCCTTCACATACCTAGCACTCCGCAGGGAATTGAAACCAAGAAGGATCTTCTGGGCAGTGCTTGCGGAAACGGGAATAACATCCCGCATAGCGGGAACGTCGAGAACTAGATTGTTTGAACCTCCAAGATGGAATTGGTTGTTTAAACATAATTGATCACTATGTTCAAAACTACCAAAACCTCATGGAGAATCTACACAAGTGGAACTCAACGCTCCTGACTTGCGAGGAGGTTACAGACCTACCAGCATCACACCCAAAGATCAAGCAGAAAAGTCGGGAATTTCTGCACGTGACATTAGGACTTCTGCGGGAAGAATCCCCATGGAAAACCTTAAAACTAAAACCTTTTCAAAACCCCTTGTTTAAGTCCAAAAGTTCACCTCACTTATTAACAATTCATGAGAAGAACATTGGACTGGGGAGACTTGAAGAGGGAGGTGCCAGCAGAGCCCAGTTGGACCCGCAAGACTCACCTTGAAAAGGGACGTCTGCGCAGAGACCAACTGGATCCGCAGGACCCACCATGCTCAGAGACGTGACGTCCTTACGCGCAGTACGCAAGCTGTTCCCGCAAGAAAAGCCTCCCAATGGTGAAGTACTCTGCCTGTTCCCGCAGCTGCGGATACAAGCCATCAGGGAAGGCTACCTGCGCAGCAAAGCTACACGCACAAGGCACTTAGCTCTCATAATAATTCAGTAATGTCACCTGAAGAAGGAATGAGCAAAGCCGGGAACTCTCCCGCACAAAGCCGGGAGAACTCCCGCCCAAATGAGCCAGTCCGTACGATACTGGAAGATCTTTTGTACTGTACCTGACGAGGTATGGACAAAAGATCTGACCAAAGATACGACAGCTCACTGACAACAGTATGACGAGCAGCACGCTCTTGTACTGTATGTCACTATTAGCCGCTGCCTACTCACCAACCTGTCGGAGGACGTGCATAGCCTGCAGTTGGTGGAACAGGAATAGTACACAGCCGGCCTGGTCACTATCAGCCGCTGCCTACCCACCAACTACCAGCATGGCATGTGCGTAGCCCACAGTTGGCAGAACAGGAACACTATTCAGCCGGCCGTACCTTCTTGCAAACCTACCTTCGGCTATAAATACTCCAACACCTTGGAATGGTATATGATCTTATCATCTCATCTTATATCTTATATCTTATACCTGATATCTGCTCTAGCAATCTCTTAATATACACTTATATTCAAGAGCAATCTAGTCTGATTCTCACGCCCGAGGGTGGTCACAAGGAGGTACCCCCCCTTCCCAGTGACGAGCTCACGGTGTCTGTTTTGCAGGTTATCAGAAGAACCATCTTTGCCGGGTCTAACCCCTCGTGGGAAACATCTATTTAACCCCCAGATTATCCGTAATCTGCCCGGGGTCGATTAGTGTTTCTTCAGTTGTACTTTAACGACCTTGACGTAATATAAAGGACAGTTACTTATAAGTGTATTTCAATAAATAAGTTGTTAATAGTTAGATCTGTTTATTTTATTTTCAAATATTAGGTAAACCATTAGTTTATGTTAGGAAGATTCAGTATTTTTATGGGGCAATTTCATAAAATAGTAACCAAGTTTCAAAAGTGTTTCAATTAGGTCATTCAACTTTAAAAAGTGTTCCAATTAGGTCACTCAACTTTCATATTTTATTAAATTAAAGGTTTTAACATGTTTTTTTAATGCTTTTTAATTTTTGTTTCACATAGAAAATCTTTTTATCTTTTTTTTATGTTGACGTTGAGTGGCGGCGTGGATTTTATTTTTTATTTTTGAATTTTAATAAATTTTACGTTTTTTATTTTTTTTTAAATATAACTACCTATATTGCAAATTCCGACCCCCCACATCTTATTCTCCATTTCTTTCTTATCAAACAAAAAAAATCGGTGAGACTCGATTTGAAGATTTAGTGACCCGATTTAAGAAAAATATGCATGAGTGACCTAATTGAAACATTTTTGAAACTTTGTTACTATTCTATGAGATATTCCCTATTTTTTTATTTAACATAGTTCATGTTGGGTAATTAACATTCAAATTGATGTCTTTAAGTTTTTTTTAGTGTTAGAAAAATAAAATGAAAAGAAACTGAATTGAGAAGAGGTTTGTGTCCCACCGCCCACGTAATAAAAGAAAACCCGTCAAGGCAAGGCGGTCCTGGTGGAGCCGAAATAAAAAACGTCTGTATATTTTAATGAATAACGAAATATATAAGCTAAAATTTTAAACAAGGATTAAAGTTATGTATAAAAAAAACGTTTTGTACCGAATATGTTTAAAATGACTAAGATTCATGCCTAATTTATAAATAAATATTAAAAAGATGTATGAATTTTGGTCCCAGAAAATCGAAAATTACAGGTGTCATGCCGGTTCGGCTCACACTACCCTAGGAATGGCCATGCATGAAGGTTTTATAAAGATAAATAAAACGAAACAAAACTTAATTCCTTAGCAATAGGGAACGAACGGGTTGCCACACAAGGTTATTGTAACCTATAGAGTACTAAATAATCTTACGAAAACAATATAATAAAAATACATGAGCATAAATGGCATAACTCAAATAAAATAAAAAACCA
Organism: Bidens hawaiensis; assembly: GCF_021521415.1. NCBI lineage: Eukaryota > Viridiplantae > Streptophyta > Magnoliopsida > Asterales > Asteraceae > Bidens > Bidens hawaiensis. The sequence goes on along the minus strand of NW_027506345.1, from coordinate 2,674 downwards.
AAAAATATATGAATTAGTTTGTATAAACTTAAAATTATTAATAAGTTATAAACAAATGATAGCTTATCGCTATTATAATATTATTTGTCAATTTATGTTTTTATGATTTCATCTAAGCATAATTAAGAGATTTTTTTATTTTTTTTTACAAATTTTACATGTTAAATAACTTTTATGATAAAAAAAACAAAATAAAATAAAATCATGTTGCCTTTTTATGTGCAAAACAGTGTTAAGAGGACTTTTACAAGAAACACATAGGTTAGTTTTTTTATAGCATTGTCCTTAAGTTTGAAGATAAGTATATAAACTTGTTATTCTATGTTGATAATAAATAAATGAATGTCATTCGTAGGTTAATTACCTAATTAGATAAAAGTCAAATAGACTTCTAGGGGTTTGGTATTGAATAAAAGATTTCACTTTCTAATCTTTCTCATTTCCATATAACACTATTTATGGAATTGTGACAGAAAGAAGCGGTAGTTTGTTGCAAGGGCAAAGCTTCATTGAGGTCCGGGGTGGCCTCGGCCCTCCCTGTTTTTTTGCGTAGTAGTGTAAATTTACCTGTTTTCTCGGCCGAAAATTTATATGCGTATTGTAAGTTTAGCTTTTTTCGGCCGAAAAATTTGAGCCCCCCCCCTCGTTTGTAAAGTTTTGTATACATTTTGAGCTCAGCCCCCCGGTGCCTCAGTCCAAGCTTCGCCACTTAGTTTATTGTATTTGAACGCTTTTAAGTCAAACATAATTAATCTTGATGACTGCTTTGTGATCTTAGACTAATTTAGACTGCATCTTTAAGTGACTAGGGCGTCTTACATCATAGTTCTACAAGCCTAATTGGAATCTAGCTCATTTCTAACACTCTATTATAGTAGATATGAAATAAGATCATATACATTTTATTCTTAATATGAAAAAAGGGAGAAACCAATTTTTTGTTATTATTAGGTTTAATTTTTATAGGTTTTTGTTGTTATTTTTTGTTCGAATTTGCTAATTTTCGATTATGAGGCGTTATAAGTATTTACTTATTTATATTTTGTTGTTATTAGTAGATTTTTTTCTTTTACTGTTATAAGTATGTGTTGGTATTTACTGTTATTATTTTTTTCTTAATTTTGATTCTTTTGTTGTAATTTTTTAGGTTTTTTTCTTTGTTATTACAAATCATTGTTTATGAATATTGGTATTGTAGCAGGTATTGTTTCTTACATTCTTATTTTTTTATAAATTAGTATTATTTCCTATGTTCTCATGTTAAGATTATAATGTACATGAACCTTCCCTAGCTAGTAGATGTTGGTTCTACATTGCAATGAACTTTATGGTAGCCATGCATCATGTTCTAATGTTCCAAAGTATTAGCACGCTTCAAACTCGGCTTTCATCGAAATATCCCTCATATATTCAATCAACCATATACGTTATAGATGTCAAATTGATTCGCTAGTCTAACTCCTAAGTGATATCCTTTCCTCATTTAATTTCAAACTACATATTTAGAATAGTTAATTTAGTTCAAGTTATGTTATTACTTTCAAGGCCCGTCTTTGAGGCATGGCAGGGTAATCGACGGCCACAAGGCCCAACACCTTGCTAGGTCCAAAATTTTTTTTTTTCAAAATAAATTATATGTATTTTTATAAAAAAAATAAGTATAAACAATGTTTCAACACAATTACATAACTACTAGCTTGGTCTAGTGGTAAAGGGCTATGACATCTAACCAAAAGGTTGTGAGTTATAGTCTTATTTAAGACAATTTTTAGATTATTTTTATACAAAAGTTTTTTAACACAACTCAAATCATAATCAAATAAGCCCATTTAAAAATTAAATTGTTTAAATCCAACAAAATATTTTTTTACTTAAGGGCCAAAAAAAATTTCGCCTTTGGCCCAAAAATTTTTTTCGCCTTCTCGGAGCCCGGCCCTGATTACTTTACATAAATCATTTTAATTAAGCTTCTAGATTAAATAATGATAAGGGTTGATTATTAGTAGTTGCACGCACAGTACCTATAATTTTTTTATTTTTTATTTATTGTTAATTTTTGGCTCCATATATTAAATAAAAATGATTCAATTACAATAGAGAGGTGGATAAGCGGGCAACAAGCTGCACCACCACCCCCCTTTTAAATAGCACAGTATCTATGAATCGAATCATCGATACTTGTCCTTATCCTAACTGTATTATATGTTGTGATATGTGCACTTGTTTATACTTGTAATTAGTTGATTAGTTATCATTTTATAATTTTAGAACTAATTATGCAGTTTTTACTAATTACTATTACTTTATATACTATCCAACACACATCAACATATATGTAATGATGCTTCAAACTCCTTTACAATAAAGAGTTAAAAGTTTTGCAAATATTTCACTTCTTAAAGAGAGAGAGGGAAATAATAAAGATAGATAACGTTAGTTAATTTATGCTAACGTCTTAAAAATTATAATTATTTAGATTTTAGAAAGCCTTCTCAATCTAAGTATGTAGAAAAATACAACGCGAAAACATCATAAAATGACATGAAGAAACATACAAACTAAGGGGCTGTTTGGTGGAGTCTGAATCTGAACCATTCAGAGGCAAACGTCTGAATCGGTCAGATTCAGAGCGTTTGGTTCAACCCTTGGGTCTGATTCGGTCAGATATTTTAAA
>NW_027506344.1:12500-120868 GCF_021521415.1 Bidens hawaiensis | reverse complement strand
AGCGCGCTATGTTAGAATCGGCGCGGGTATTTGTTATGAGCACTCTGCGCGAGCGCACCATGTTAAGAACCTGCGTGGGCATATGTTATATGCGCCATGCGCGAGTGTATTGGTTTTATGTTTCTATAACTTAATGTTGTCTAATGGGTTGACCGTCTCGCATGATGCTAAGGCGGGTGCATCCCAAACCGTTTATGCGCGTGCGGAAGGGGAACTAACCTTCCCGCATGGCGGGGAACATTGAGAACTAGTTTGTCTGAAGCTCTAAGATGGAATTGACTTCAACATGACTGATCACTATGTTGAAATACCAAGACCACCTGGAGAATCTACAAATGAAACTCAATGTCCCTGACTGCGAGAAGGTCACGCACCTACCCGCAGCAAAGAAATGTCCTTCACGCAGAAAGCTATGCGCACAAAGTAATACGCGCAGAACACTTAGTCTATTCTCCAGTTGTAAGGAGATTACTCCCGCCCAAAAAGAAACGGTAGCGTGTTTCAGAGATTTTCCACTCTTTACTGTACCCTGACAAAGTACCTGAAAAAGCACACTGTAACATGAAAAGTCAACTGTCAGCCACCCTACTCCCACCAACCACAGACCTGCATGTCCTGTCCAAATCAAATCAAAATCTTTTATCCACTACTCCACTCTTAAATAAATAATAATAATTTCCATACTTTATCATCATTACACCTAGATATGAAGAGATTACAATCCCCTAAAGCAAGGGATTGTGTTTCCTTGAGTTTGCCTATAAATATGTAACCTAAATTATCACCCAAAACACACTTCAAACTTCTCTCTTAAGAACTGCAACTTGCACTAATCATCTCCCAAGCATTCGTTGTTTTCGTTTCCGATCCTGTTACCAGGTAAGCCAAGAATATAACCTTGAGATCTGCTTTCCAACCCTTATATTCTCCTAATTCTTGATCTTAATATATATACTTCTTGTTATTTAATCGCATTCTAGACCTTCAATTCCGAGGCCAACACCAAGAAAACCCGAATCTCGATTAATCCATTAACAAGAACCACAGGTGAGTCTCACAGCCCCTATTCTCGCTGTTTTCACTGTTTTTTAAACTGTTTCCGGGGCGAGGGACACGTACTTAAATAATGTTTTATCATGGTATACTTACAAGCTATGCAAGCGATTATGTGTTTAAATTATATTTCATGATGAGCAATGCGAACGGTTATCTAAGGTTTTCGATGTATGTGCGCTAGAACTCGAGTAAGTGATCACTTTACCATTGGAACTCTAAGGGTAGGGACTGCTGGTTTGATCCACCCACTCGTAGGGGTCGCACCTCTTTGCATGGACGAGTGCCTAGTATGGTCATGGGGCAGTACTATGGGTTTGAGCCCGCTCGTAGGGGTCGCGCCTCTTTGCATGGACGAGCGCCTTGTTTTCCGGCACAACGTCCGCGCGTAACCCGCGGGACGGAACTATTGATTAGCTCGTAGGGGCAGCGCCTCTTTGCATAGACGAGCACGGTTTTTCAGAAATGTCCACGCGGAAACCGCGGGACGGCATTATATTATTTAGCTCGTAGTGGCAGCGCCACTTTGCATGGACGAGCACACTTCCAGTAATGATCGCGCGTAGCCGCTGAACGACTTTTATCAGAAATATGTGTCAGATCTATGTTTTCATACGGATTACCAAGTATATGTTTAGACATGAAATCAGAAATGTGTTTCAATATGATTTTATCAAGACTATGATGCAATGCGATTTATATAGTTACTAAAACTTGTGAACTCACTCAGTTTATACTGATTCAAATGTTTTTACGTGTCTTTCAGGAGATAACTAGGTAGCGCATGGAGTCACACTTAGAGCACCTCACGCTGAACATCTAAAACTAGCTTTTTGGAAGATTTTAGTTCTATCCCTTCGATGCGCGTGGTTGTTCCCGCCGCGCAAGGGGATATGGCGTGGAAATCTTCAACAGTTTTATACTTGGATGTTTTTATGAAATTTTTAAACAATGTAATGTATTTGTATTAAACATTTCATGCGCAATGAAAATCTTACTATAAATGTTTGCAATGGCCCGTGCTTAATCATCAATCCCCACTCGCGCGCCCGGCTGTTTCCGCCGCTCAGGGCCGGGTGTGACACTAAGGGTGAGTACCTAGAAGAAGAATTGCAAAGACCTAAACTATTTATAAAAACAATTTTTTTACTATTCGGCTACTACTTTGTAATTTTTGTTTATAAATACTGCGAGGTTTCATAAAAAACCAAACGATAGGGTATTATATTTTTTAAAAAATCAGTGGTGACCAGTAGCATTTTGGAAAAATACATCGAGGGTGGCCGCGCTTAATACCTATAAATATTTTCGGGAAAATCGTGAAATTTACCCTACTAACGGAGGAAATGACAGTGACCGAGGCCACCCCGGGCCCCAAAGAGCTTCCCCCCTTAGTAGGGCCTCACGAAAAGGCTGACCTTCGATGGCTACATAAAGGTTTCATGAGAGTCACATGGAGAGTGCATGAAAAAGCAAAGTTTACAAAATGTTAGGGCACGTGAATGCCAAGTACTAAAGTGTTCCTGTGAGGCTACGATAAAGCAATGTTTTCAGACCCGGTCTAAACGCCTTACCATGTCAAAGGTTGGACCGACCCGGTAGGGCGGACCGGTGTTTGACCCGGATGAAGTCATAAATAATTTAAATATATATATATATATAGATATATATATATAATTCCAGGGCCGGCCGGGAGGGTGTGCGAGCCGCACCTTCGGCCGGGCACGTAATTTTTGGGGGCCAAAACTTTTATATATGTATATATCTCTTTTGGTAAAGGATCTCGAGTCAATCGACATCGTCCATTGATTGATTCCTTCGTAAACTTCGATGTTTAAAACTCGCCGGAAATTACGTTCGCCGTAATACTTTAGTCGGGAATCAAGTTTAAAACTTCCGACAGTTATTTGAAGATGATGACTCAATTTTCAAGAAATGGCAAAAATGGCCCTTGATCTTATTTTCTATTATTTACATACTTAGTCCTTTTAGTTTTGCTTTAGTTATATTGCATCCTTAACTTAATAACTTTTATTTTAACAACGTACCAAATCCTTTAAACAAGTTCAAAAAATTAAGTTTATATAACTATATTAATTCTTATAAATTTTGTATTAATAAATCGTATAAGCCTTCAATTTTAGGCTTTCGAAAATTAGAGTATTACATTAATACGATATATATTTTATGTTTATTGTTATAACATTCATCGTTGTTTATAAAAAGGAGTTTGTATATTTCGTTATTTATTAAGGCTTGCGGGCCTTTTTATTTCGGCTCGGCCGAGGTATTAAAATTCTCGGAGACGGCCCTGTATAATTCTTATACGTAAAAAAATAATAACAACGAAAAATTATAATAATAACAGACTTTAATGTTTATCTATGTTTTATACATTGTTTTTTAAATATATATGATATATGTTTGATCCATGGAGAAATCAATGAAACTTGGTTGGTTGGCTCATGCGTAATTACTAAAGTTTCTATCTTCGAAATGTCTCAAGTTCGAATTCCGGCATGCACATTACATTTTGAATTTAATGAAAAAATTGGTTTTACCGGTTCACCCGCCATGTCAACCGGTCGGAGGGGTCCTGGCCGACCTTCCACCTGCAAAACCAACCGTGTTTTTTAAAACGGCCCAAATACACTGACCCGACCCGGTACAGGGACCGGGCCGGGCCGGGTTTCAAAACCCTGCGATAAAGCATAACTTTAGTTAAAGGTTGTCCTTTGGTGGCACTTAATTAGAACTAGTGTACGTCTACGAGTGTGTTGCATAGTTTACAAGGAGTCATAGATGCCTTAAAAAGAAAAATCTACCGAGCATCTTGAGTGTAAGGCCCAATTTTAGATTAGTCTTTCGTATTTGTGCGTATTGTATTGTCTATGTATTTGTTAGCTTGTTAAACTAGTTTTTTGTATGTTTGGGCCCAATGTCATTTGTATTTGAGTCCATTGGACTGTTCATAATGAAATAGATGTGCATGAGCACACACACTATATAAGGTGTGTGTATCTCATGCACGAAACAACCTTTTGCAAAACCTTATCTTCTAAACTCACAACTCTCTCTTCTCTCTTCTCTCTCTATCCCTCACGGCAATAAACCACCAAACAAGATCCGAGATCTCGGTCCTAACTAATTATTTTCACTAACTAGTGTAGAGGTTGATATAAGATAACCAGTAATAGTATTTGTGTTGTTAGATTCGGTTAAGGGACCTACATTGAGATTTTGAAAGGAACATGTTGCCTAATAGAATTTATATTTTTAATTCTATTTGACTAATAGAATTTATATTTTTAATAATGAAATTTTACTGTCTACATCAAGAATCATGTTTTTGGTGTTAAAAGTAAAGTGACTTGCAACGATTCTTGAGATTACAAGCTTATAGTCGTTTCTACTTATTACTTGATTAGTAATGTTTGGTTCCGCCACTATCCAGAATTTCACATTTTAAAGTTTTATTAAAAGTCCAAGATGATTAAAAACTGAAATGGTCAACTTATATACTTGGGCGAAGGGTACATGAAACGTGTTACTGGACGTCGGTACACAAGAAACGTGTAACACGGAGCTGAAATCCGTCCCAGAACATGCAAATTGCGTAAGCAGGTGCTTGTATAAGAGAAACATGTTACTGGGCGCCGATACGCTTAAAACGCATTACCAAGCCCCGATACACGCGTAACCAGGTCTTGTACGTGCGAAACGTAACTCATCCACAAACCACCAACATTCAACCGTCGTCCATTGCGACAGACAACCGACTCACAATCACCATATGGTGCGAAGTGCATCAATAAAATTGATGTAAAAGTTATATGTAGTTAAATTCAAATAAATACACAAATATGACTAAATTGATTTCATTCTTTAATCTATGAAGCAAAACCTTGATTGAATACAGAATATAAAACAGTATTTACTAGAGTTAAGTGTTTATAATAAGTGATTTAGATTTTAACATAACATGATGTGTGAGCATTAAGGTTAAAGTTACTATTGACGTTGTAAAAGTATTGCATTACACCTTCACCAATTTTAAGAGGAATAAAATAACTCAAATTTAAGTATAGTTATGTCGCAAAATGGTTACAAAATCGTCGCAGATGCCTATATATATATGAATGACTAATATGACTATTTGCGCTACTAGAAAATGGGTAATTTTGCTACAATTTTCCCACAACTCAATTTTTTCAACAAATTTTTCACAACTTTTCGTCAATAATCAAAAGCAAAAAAAGTCTTAAAATTTTACACAAGTTTCCTACAACTTAGTGGCGTCAAGCAGTGTTGTCACAATTCGTCGAAAACATAAATCCATTTCTGACAAATTACCGACAATTAGTAAATAAAATAACACCCTTTTGTTGCAAAACAGTCGGAATGCTGGTTATTTTGCTACAAATTGCTATGACTGAAATAATTTTAGTGACAGAAATTTCAAGTTGTTTACACATATTTGAGTCATAGAAATACCATGAAAATGCAAGTTAAAGACATGTAAGTCAGGATCAAGTGGCTCGATGCCTCTCGAACCTACAATGCAGAAGTCTTCTGCATCGGGTTTGTCCTTTTTTTTAACAATTTGCTATGTGACAATTTATGATATGAATTACAACCGGAACCATGCAGATTGTGGTTAGAGGTTGAAAATTCTCAGCAACTCAAAGGCAAAGCTCCGAAGGTCCGAATTTCACATTTGATTTCACGATCCTTAATACATAATAAGTGTCATCCTTAACCATTGAATATATTTATAACTTTAGAATCAACTTCACAATAATAATAACTTTGTCTATATAATGTGTGTATATCTTTCTTGTTGCTTATTCTAAATGAACTACAAGATTGAATTCATTACACACTTGATGTAGTTAAAATATATATATATATATATGTATATATTTCAAGGAAACACCAGATTATCGATTTTGGGAGGCGACGGCGGTTGACCCGGCGATTAGGAGCAAACATAGGCGCATAGGCATTTCCTTTTTTCACAACGTCCAAACATATTACCCTCTTTTACGCAACTCAATTCACAATTAATGTCATTATTGGTACCCTCGCATGTAGCGGCACGATCACGACCACCATAAGTTTTACTATCCCTATCACAATATTTTGTAACACTTTCGATTTCTGCTCACATCATTAAAGTTAACTTTAAATATATATAAATAAGTGAGTCAAACCGTTAAAATCGAAAGATTTCAAAGAGTTCAGATTATTTTGATATCTGAATAATCCGAATATATAACGTGTTATTACTGTATATAGCCAAGTCCATTAACATTTACAATAACCTTATAACCATACCTTCATTATTCGTTTAATCAACCTAACACCCCATAGAAAAAAATGTCGTAACACTTCTCTTATATACTCTCTAACACTACTTTTCCTTGTTCTTGTAGTATTTTACTTTTATTTTCCAGTTTTGTATGTTTATTATACGGGTTATTTGGATTATCCCAATCCGAACCGAATCCAATTCGAATCGGATTCGGATCGGATAGAATTGCCCCTAATAGGGATCAGATCGGATTTTGGATAAGGTTTAAAAATTTTCAAATCCGAACAATCCGAACCAAATAAACCGAATAACCCGTTATCTGATTCCAATGAACACGCGTATATGGTTCGGTCCAATCCGGTTTTACACAACTAGAATTTCCATTTACCGTAAACTGAACCGTTTACTATTTTTTGAAAATTTTGAAACCGACAGACCAAAAGTTAGAGAAAAAACCTATTATAAAACCAAAGTACTGACAACCGGTTTGGATTGTTTCACAGTTTTAAAGTGAACCATGAACGCCCATGTTATCTATATATGAATTAGCTTCAGATTTTACATTTGTTCATTCTTTTAATAACAAAAACGATGAAAATTTTGATTAATAATAATAATAATAATAATTTAGCACTTGAGATTGTGAGAACAAAGACGAGCAGCAAGAACACTAAGTATGAAACTGAATTGTTTGCCATATTCGATCGATCGAGTTGAGTGAAGAATGTTGCGTAAAGATGAGTTATTTATACTAGAACAAAATAATTTCAAGAACGTACGTCATGTAGAAGTTAAGTTGAACCAAAATATTTTATTAAACTAACGTAAATAATTAAAATGCCTTCTATTATTGTGTTATATATGCATAAATTTATGAAGAATTATTTATCACTTGTATAAAAAGTTGGTCTAAAAGTGTCTCTAACTTTATGAAGAATTATTGATTTATCAGTTTTAATACTTCTAATACATTTTATAAATAATTAATGTGTTATTTATTCTTGTATTATTCTTTGAATTTTGCAAGCCGTAGATATTTTGAGATCTATCTCTAAATACATTTTTTTTTCGAACTGCTTTATATATTAAAAAGACTAACAAATGCTAGAAAAGAAAATTACACGACTAGGATTGAGTTTTTAAGTTACTCGGTTCAACTAACACTATGCAATTTTTATTAAATGTATTGGTGAACCCTCGGAAACGATGGGCTAACTTTATTAAAAGTACACAAAATTATAAATTATTCAACCTCAACGATTCAACATATTTTGCGTAGACTTGAAAGAACTTCATTTAAACAATTTATAAAACTTAACTTATTCATTTTATTAAATACATTTAAACAATTTATAAAACTTAACTTATTCATTTTATTAATAAAATGAATAAGTTAAGTTTTATAAATTGTTTAAATGGAGTTCTTTTAAGTCTACGCAAAATATGTTGAATCATTGATGTTAAATAATTTGTAATTTTGTTTTATGTACTTTTAATAAAGTTAGTCCATCGTGAAAAAGTACTTGTGGAAATCGTATGTTAATTAATATTACCAGAAAGAATGAATCACTATGACATATGTTGGAATTAGACGGATAAATTAAGAAATTACCATACCTTTCTAAACACTTGAATCCCTAACAAGTCAAACTACTATTCACCATCCGCCATGCATATATGAACTTCACGAAAATAACAAAAAAATAGCATTTTGACTCAATTTATTATTATTATTTTTTATTAAAACAGACATTGACTTTTAGTATGTTATAGATACGAAAAATAAATCAATTAGAGCATTTTCAACCCATTTCTTGAAATTATGTGAGATCATTTTATAATTATAGGGTGTGGTTATACGTGGTTGTGAGTACAAATTATAAGGTGAAGAGAAAAAATGTAGTGATTTTTTGTAAATTTGGGGGAACTTTGTTTGCCCATATTTTTTTTTTAATATTTGTTGATATTGGTTGTGAGTAGAATAGAGGGAAACTGTAATGGTAAATATATAAAAAATATTATTTAATTGAACATGAAAGAGAAATGTAATGTTTTTTAGTGTAATTATAGATATGAGAATGAATGACGAGTTTAGAATACTTTTAGAAAACGCCAAATAAGCGCCGTCTGCTAGGAGGCTAAAATTTAGACAACACAACAAATTTTATTTAGAATTAAAAAGAATGAGACGGAAGAAACTATCCACCTAATAAATGAAAACATGATACTGATGAATGCCAAGATCAATGATATAAAATCCAACAAAAAACACAGGCCATTGAAATTGGGAGCCGGTACTTGCGAAACGGGTAAAAAAAAATTAATGTACATTTAAAAAAATCGTGCTACCCCTGAAATTATATTCTAGATTTGTCACAAATTAACGTTAGTAACACAATTTTGATCATTCAACTTGAATTCAATTAGCATAAACCTAACAACAAATCAGACGTGGGTCTGTTTACACAAACAAATCAAAATATGTGCAAGACGAAGAGGCTCGAGTCCGATAAACGGCTGCACCATACGTTGTGACGCCATAATCCAGAGCATCATCATAATCATTAACCATAGAGAACAATGACAAATTCATCAACAAACATCGGCATTCTCTAACCACCATAGACCCGCCTCTTTGACCTCCAACAGCCACCATCATAAGCCGAAGGCCAACAAACATACACCCTTGCCACGTGTCATCACAACTCACCGGATTTATGACAATCGACCGAGCCTAGAGTTACAAAATAGTACCTGGCAACATCAAATAACCCCATCGGACCACCACCAGTGGCGAAACTTGGACTAAGGCACGGGGGGGGGGGGGGGGCGAACTTAAAATGCATACAAAATTCCACAAACGAAGGGGGTCGGGTTCAAATTTTCTGACAAAAACGGCTAAATTTACACTACGCATAAAAAATTTCTGCCGAAAACGGCTAAAATTTACAGTACGTATACAAATTTTCGGCCGAAAACGGCTAAATTTTACACTACGTATAAAAAAATTTGGCCGAAAACGGCTAAATTTACACTACGTATACGAATAAAAAAATCGGCCCAAAACGGCTAAATTTACACAACGTATAAAAAATTTCGGACGAAAACGGGTAAATTTACACCACCGTGTAAAAAAACTGGGGGCCCGGGAAGCAATCTTCGCCACTGACCACCACACACAATACTGAGAACAAAAGTGGTGGCGAAACCACTCTACCGCCACCAAATGTTACAAATCGGAACCCGACAGCCACCACCACTCCGACACCATCAACATCAACGGATTCGAATTGAATTAACAACACACTTACTAAGCATGAGGAACAACAATATCAAACAAACTGACGATTGGCGACTATACAACAACCATAACACATCCACAAACCACCAACACACAATCGTCGTCCGCTGTCAATGCCATTTGGTGCGAAGTGCATCAATAAAATTGTTGTAAAAATTATATGTAGTTAAATTCAAATAAATGCACAAATATTACTAAATTGGTCTCATGGTAATAAGATTAGCTTACCATTGCATTCCAAAGCTTCATTCTTTAACCTCTGTGACGCAAACCCTGAGAAATCTATATTACTATTACTAACAGCTATTGTTTCTCTTCTAAATATATATTTCGTGATCGAATACAACTATGTTTTAAACATAAATTATACGAAAATGTTGATAAAGAATATACAACAGTATTTACTAAAGTTTTTTTTAATGTGAATTTCATAAATTAAATAAAATGATCCAATTACAATAGAGAGGTGGATAAGCGGGCAACAAGTTGCGCTGCCACCCCCTTTTGAATGACAAACCCGATCCTATTAAAGTTAATTCTTTATAACAAGTGATATTTAAATATTAACATAACATGATCGATGTGCAAGCATTAAGGTTAAAGTTACTATTGACGTTGTAAAAGTATTACATTATGCCTTCACCAATTTTAAAAACGGTAAAATAATTCAAATTTATGTATAGTTGTGTCGCAAAATGGTTACAAAACCGTCGCGAATGCCTATCTATATATGAATGATTAATATGACTGTTCGCTATGACGGGAATAATTTTAGTAACTGAAATTTCAAGTTGCTTCCACATGTTTGAGTCCTAAAAATACACGGATCAAGTGGCCTGATGGCTCCCGAACCCACACATCTGCATCGTGTTCGCATTTTGTTAAACAATTTGCTATGTGACATTTTATGATGTAAATTACAACCAGAACCATGCGAATTGTGGTTTAGAGGTTGTTTTTTTTTTTCTCTAGAATATGAATAGCAAGCCGGTGACTTCACTGTCACCAAAGAAGACCCAAGAAGCATTGAAAGAGAGGCTATCCCAGTTCGATATACTCACACTCTCCGAAGTTACTTCTAATTTAACCTTTTCTTTACGATAGAAAATGTAAGGCCAAAAAGTTATGACTTGCGATATCAAATTACGAAACCCGTTACATATTAAAGGTCACATTAATAATTAAAGCCGACGAGGAAAGCGGACACGAAACAAGAGCTTTGGGATGCCCGTTTAGCTTACGGGGAGGTGATCTTCTAGTTTATTGTATTGTTTAGCTATAAACAGGGCAATTGTCGTCATATTTATGTGTGTGTTTGAAAGATGTAAATCACCACCCATGGGGAGCTCACCTTGGGTGGGTCGGTTCTAGTTTAATATATTTGATCTTTTAACCGACAACGAGATCGTTCATATTTTATCTTTATGATTATTATTTATGTTCGGTCGTTTCATTTACCGCACCCGTCTTGACACGTTTATCGAGAGCAAAACCGTTCGGTGGTCATTTTGAGACCTACAGAAAACTCTCATCAACTCAATGGCAAAGCTTTACGGAGTGTTTGGGATTCATTATTTTACTTCTTTATAACTTTTCATTAAGTTTACAAGTTACAAAAGTGTAACTTATGGAACTTTTTCTCTCACAATATAAGCAATCCCAAACACTCCCTTACTCCAACAACTTGGTACCGGTAGACCACCAAAGGTCCGAATTTCACATTTGATTTCACTATCCTTAATACATAACCATAGTCATCCTTAACCAGTGAATATATTTATAACTTTAGAAATTATATCACTACAAGAAAATTGCTCTGATCAGACCGTCTTTACCGACCACATGTGGTCGGAATAGGTTTTACCGACCACATGTGGTCAGTATAGGGTGGTCAGTAGAAAACGGCCGCAACAAGTCAAATTTGTGGTCGGTATAGATTCACGTTTCCCGACCACAAGTGGCCGCAAAAGTTTTGTCACAACTTTTTCTCTTATTTAAAAATAAATGCAAAATAAAAAATAAAAAAATCTTTACTGACGATATATGGTCGGCATAGGGTTTTTATTAAATACTTTAACGACGACATGTGGTCGGTATAGATATTATAAATTTTCAGTTTTTTTTTTTAATTTATAATTTTTCCAGATTTTTTACTAATTAAAACCTAATTGTAATGCTGAAAATTTCTAAATTTTTTAACAAATAGAATCATAAACTGTCAAATTACAAAACGTTAAACTAAATAGTTTAATTAATAGTCATACAAAGCATCAAAATACAAATCATCAAAATACTGTAACTAACTCACTATATCTTCAATTCTTCATCCATATCGGCATCTTCATCATCTTGACTCGGCCTACCGTTATTCACTTAATTTCATCAATCTCAGCGTGCAATTGCGTCAATTGTTCTTACATGACGTTTCATAGTGATGGTATTGGTTGTTGGTACGCACGCCACATTGGTGGTTGAATTTTCACCTTTCTCCAAACATCGCGTTCCCAACCATAGTGTAGACCAAGTGAACGTTTAAGACACCCAATCTCATCAAGTGGTAAATCACCCGCTTCACTTTGCATCTGGGTAAGATCGTCTTAAATTGCATCCTATATTAAAGATAAAAAAACATGTTGGGTTAACTAGGCATGTTCATAATATTAACATTAATATGCATATATACTTAAACAAACCTATATGTCAAAATATACATATTATGTATACATACTCACATTTTGAGTCAGACTAGTCATGTTTGTAATACTAACCAACATAATAAATGCATGTATGCATACACATGAACAATAAATGCATATTAAAAATGAAAACAAAATCATTTGGCGAAAGAAAACTAAAAAGTATAACCTAAAAACGTAAACTAGCAAATGCAAAGAAATACTTACAAAACTGAAAGAGACGGTATTAGGTTACTTCTTGAATCACAGCACCCACAACCTTTCTTGCTACCAAATTGCATCGTAACCTCTCTAAACCCTTATCCACTCTCATGTCAAAAGATCAAAAAATATATGCATAATTGCGTCAAGTTGCGAAGAATCATTTGCCATGAAACAGCCTACATATAAACTAGTCAGTATTCGGGTTAGTTTCCAAAACGCCTGAAGTCCTGAACCCAAACAACCCCAAAAAAATAGCTTTTAACCATAAACAATAAAACCTCAAACAGCTTTAACAATTTCTTTAATCAAGCATAAACACTAAAATTATTGAACCATAAATTAATGAAAAAACTATAGAATGTAGACTTACATGATGAAAACCACCAATTCCAAGCCCAATAATATAAATTAGTAACAAATTCCTCCTTCAATTCAACAATTCCGTCATCTTTCACAGATTCTTACCAAACAGACCAATAGTTACATAAACATATACAACAAACTGAAACTAAAAAGCATCAAAACCAATTAAATACTTACCTATGCAGCTATGGGCTCACGTTTGTTTGGTGAAAACAGAATCAAAATATCTTGAACCCACATATAATCACAAAACAACATACATTAGAAAATTTCCAAATACATCACTATATAACTCAAAAATCAAGATAAAGGGTTACAAAATTCATACTTAAAATGAAATTATAATAAAATAAAAACCAATCTATGGTCGGTACAGTTGCGAAGCTTGGACATACATGTCGAGAGAGCTGGACTTAATATATATAGAAAAATTCATAAACTAGAGGGGGCGGGCTCAAAATTCGGTCGAAAACCGGTAAATTTACATTATGTATAAATTTTTCGGCCGAAAAAGGATTAATGTACACTACCGAGCGAAAAACTAGGGGGGCGGGCTCAATATCTCAGTTGGAAACAAGTAAATTTACATTATGTATAAAATTTTTCCGCCGAAAAAGGATAATTTTACACCACCGAACGAAAAAACAGAGGGGGTCGGGGCCACCCCTGGACCAACTAACTATGCCATTGGGTTGGTATAAGATTTGTGAAAACCAATCTATCCCGCTAACTCCATCTTAGACTATCCATCTAATCTTATGCATGTATTCATACACACACATATGCATGTTTTTTTAACAACGTTTGGAATTACCTCAACGCCTGAGAAGTCATTCAGAGATGGGATGTTAACCGTTCATACTGATTTTGACACTACAGGCCTTACTCACCAATAACACCACACCAATGTGGGAAAACCCCTGGAATAAGATTCAGAACCCAAGATCTCAAGGATCCAAAGTCTTAATCATCACCGTCATGTTATTAAACTAAAATGTTAATTGCACGCACTAAAGAACACCACGAAGAAGGAAACTCACCACCGTAAGACCCCCCCCCCCCCCCCCCGAGGTAGGTTTCACAGCTGAGGCCTCTCGAATCAAAGCCTTAACCATCACCCACATGTCATTGGACCAAAAGAGCAATTACAAACACACATGCATATACTCATACAAATACATTTTTATGCATATACATGCACATACACATACATATACACATATAATTACGTTCTTATACATATACACACATACATAGACGTACACGTATCAATAAATTTATCCATACACACACATACATAGTTATACACAATACCCATACATGAATACACATATACATAGACATACACGTATATATAAGCCAGTGAAACATATTGATCTTGATTATCATTTTATTCGGGAACTTGTAACATCTGGCAAGCTATATACCAAGTTTGTTCCTACCAATACAAGTGACGGATATTTTCACAAAGAGTCCACCGCGTTCACAATTTGAGTTCTTCTTAGACCGCCACCTTTCCGATTAAAGGGGGTATTAGATAAATTAAGAAGATATCATTTGTATCGTTTATATTTTTAACATGATACTTTCAATTATTATGTGATTATTGTAAATGCCTATATATATAAAATATCTCAACCTCTAGTTTCATGAGGTTAATTTTGTCATATTTCACAATGACTATTCGATATGACCGGAATAATTTTAGTAATTGGAATTTCAAGTTGTTTCCACATGTTTGAGTTGTAGAAATTCCATGGAAATGCAAGTTAAGGACATGTAAGTCAGGATCAAGGGGCCCGATGCCTCCCGAACCCACACATGCAGAAGCCGTCTGCATCGGGTTTGCGCTTTTTTTAAATAATTTACTATTTGACAGTTTACGATATATATTATAACCGGAACCATTCGGATTGTGGTTAGCATGGTTTTTATTTTTTATAGTCTTTTTCTATACTATTAATAGCAAGCCAAGATTGAGATCCTTGGATATAAGATCTCAAAGAGCCCATAGTGATTCATCCAATGACTCCATGTTGCTAAAGCAGACCCGGTGTAAGGCTCCGAACCTGGGAGCCCTACTTTAACGTTGGATTTACTCATATACATAGTTTGATACAACGAAAACACATACAATTTGCACAAGAACTAAAACCTTCATACATTAACTTCTCCTACTAACTAATCTTCAATTATGGATAGCCTCGTACGCACCTCAAGCTTGCCACATCATCAACAGATTTGATCAATTATAAAATTACGAGAAATTATTTTGTTTGTTGTTTCCACGTACCTTGAGGGGCATTGATGATGAAAATCTTAAGTTGTCATGTAATTTCTTGAAAATGCACTCAAGTGGTCATTAGACACATTGTATATCATGGAATTTAGAAGCTCTATTGAAGTTGGTGCATTTGAACGAGACCCAAGAAAATTTCCCAAATGCAAGGATTGTGTATCGAATATTGTTAACAATTCCAATCACGGTGGCATTTGCATAAAGAAGATTTTCTAAAGTTGAAGGCATTAAAATCTTACTTACGTTCCACAAAGTCCCAAGAAAGACTTAATGGATTGGCAATGATA
The DNA here is from genome assembly GCF_021521415.1 of Bidens hawaiensis. Taxonomy (NCBI): domain Eukaryota; kingdom Viridiplantae; phylum Streptophyta; class Magnoliopsida; order Asterales; family Asteraceae; genus Bidens; species Bidens hawaiensis. The sequence continues at coordinate 105,351 of NW_027506344.1, read as the reverse complement.
GCTATCGAGAACGAAATCTTGGATAATATAAATTGCGAAGAGGGGATCAAACAATCTGCTGTCAAGAATGTTATGAAAGCTTCAAGAATCAACGGTTAGCCGTTATTATTGTCACACCCCAAACCACTGCCTAGGAGTGTGACAACTACGTTGGTACCATATTTGTAAATAAATCAGAGTTACGTTTAATTAGTGGAAGTCTTATAAACATGTGAATTTAACTTATAAATATTTACATACAAAAGACGAGATATAAAAGTTTCCCATTTAGTGTTTAAAAGATTACTTGTTTTACAAAAATCACTATTTTTAATAATTTAATTTTATACAAAACAAATCCGAGCCATCGGATATTCATAGCACTTCGTCACTCCAAGCGCTATCCTTGTTCACCTGCAAAATGTAAATAACATACGTCAGCAACGAATGCTGGTGAACACGCTGACGCTAAAATCTTTTCTTTTACTTTATTACCCCTTGAGACTACGCCTTGCCTCGGACCATCGTGGCTTAGGAATAACAAAGTTAAAGCAACACATTTATAAACTCGAGTCTCTACACTAGGTCACCTCAGCAAACACCGCAACGTTCAACTTAGTTAAGTACCCGTATGTATTCACATAGTCGTGCTTCCTATAGGAAAGCGTCCTACGACCAGGCGTGGTGCGATGTGCCCACCGCGTACTACCACATATGTAAGGATCCAGACAAACGTATACTACATAGGGCTAGGCTTATACTCTTATTTATAACGGTTTTAGGAACACGTAGTTCCTTGTAAATAATTTTTCATGTAACATGTTTTGACTCGTTTTAAAATAAGTTTGTAAAAGTTTGGGGGCGTATTCACCTTTTCACTTTGGGATCGGTTTCAATCACCGTCCGAGGTCTTTCCCTTTTTATCTCGCACCTATAGTACGAGTATAAACATTTGTTAGTCGGATATACAATCCGACTTAAGACCTTTAGTCTTATTTTATAAACTCTACCTCGATGAACCTTTAGTTCATAAATCTCTTTTACTTGAAAACCTTTAGTTTAAAAGTAATTATAAACCTTTAGTTTATTTATAAAAACCCGACGTTTCTTCTTCTTTAAGAAACATATTTTTTTATTTTATTATTTAAGAATAGTCATTATCACTTAAATAATATTTTCATAACAAAGAATATATACTTACACACATATATATTTATCAATACTCATATTCTAATTTTTGTTTCTTTCTTTGTTATGTTTTCTTTTCTTTTATCGAGGTATCGAGTATAACCTCGACTTAAGGTTTAAGCCTTTATAATAATATTTTATTATATTCATTTTTCGTTATGCCTACCTCGTTGGCGTTTGGAAACCCTAAGAACTCGAGCAGCACTCCAACGCCGCTTGGTTTCCTTTATTGTCTTGATCAACGTCCCTCCTTGTCGCCAAACGATAATACCAATCTTCAACACTCGTTGGCACGCTTCTCGAGACTCATCGCCATGAAAACAAACGCATTCTAGGTTGTATTTGGGTGGAGGGTGGCACGAACTTCGAGGAAACATTGGCACGGAAATCGATGAATCGGGACACGCTTATCGAGGAATTATGACACGAACTTCGAGGTATGATAATAAGGCTAGTGAGATGTTACAGAGAGAGAGGAGTACTGATTTGTGGTGTGAAAATATGAGATCCCGACCTTGCTATTTATAGACAAAATTTTAGAACCTATCGCAGTACGCGACGGCCTCCTGGGCACCCGTCGCGTATCGCGATGTAGGCCTTCTGCATAACCACGTAGACTGCCACGTGGCGACACGTGGCAGGCGTTGTGCCGCGTGGCGGACATGTTGCCACGTGGCGACACATTGTGCCGCCGTCTGCCACGTGACACACGTGTCACGATGTGTCAGGCCACGTCATCGCGATACGCAATGACGTTAGGTTCAACAGCGATTGCGTATCGCTGTTGATTTCTTCCAGAACCTTTGACCAAGCCCCATCGCGGTACGCGATGGGCTTGTCTTTTGTATCGCGAGTGGACAAGAAAACATATTTTTTTTAAACCCTAAGGTTTGGAATTTGACAAGTTTGGTCCCTAGACTTTGGAAAGTTTGACATTTTGAACTCGAAATTTTCATAATGTTACAATTACTATATTTTTGATACTCTTATTATAATAACTTTAATGTCGTTTAAAAAAACTAGCATATATATTATATATTCCGTTACTCGTTAGGGTCTATGTGCCTTTTTGTTTCGGCTCGGCCAAAGTATACAAATTCTCAGAGACAGTCCTATAAAAAGATTTACTACTCTAACCAGTCGGTACGGGTAAATCACCATAGGTTCGAATTGCACATTTGATTTCACTGTCCTTAATACATAACAAGAGCCATCCTTAACCAGTGAATATATTTGTAACTTTAGAAACAACTTGATAAGGATAATAACTTCATATATATTTTTTTCTTTCTTATTGCTTATTCTAAATGAACTACAACATTTAAGGTTTTGCACACGGGATGCAGTTTATATATAAATACATATATATATAAACGAAAAAAATCTCCGTGGAGGTTGTTTCGAATTCAAAAGATACGTGAGATGCGTATGCCTCTATGATTGTTAGTAACCGCAGGTTCTGGTCCCTCCCAGCGCACAAGACAAAATCGATAATATGGTGTTTCCTGGAAATATATATATATATATATATATATATATATATATATATATATATTTCCAGGAAACACCATATTATCGATTTTGTCTTGTGCGCTGGGAGGGACCAGAACCTGCGGTTACTAACAATCATAGAGGCATACGCATCTCATGTATCTTTTGAATTCGAAACAACCTCCACGGAGATTTTTTTCGTCTATGCACCCCAGATCACACATATTTGTGTCAATATCGGTATTGCATGGTCTAGTGCCATATTTTGTACTAAGCCTTTCACAAATTTTATCTTTCCCCGTTGCAACTTCTGTTCACATCATTAAAGCTAACTTTAAATAATATAAATAATTCTTGTTTTGACGGCTTTTAGGTTAAACCGTGAGCCAAACCGTTAGTAACAATTTTGTAAAACCAAAAATCAAAATGAGCCGCTGAAAACTAAAACCAAACCAAACTGTTACTAACGGTTTGTTTCTTATATGTTTTTACAACTTAAGCTTCATAAAATGTATATGCTTATATATGTATGTATGTATGATTTGTGTATGTATGCATGATTACAAATTCTGAAATGAAATAATTAATTAGCATGCAGCATATCTATTAGATCATTTAATACACACTACCTCATCAAACAAGAATTGTATATTTAAGACATAAGAGTTAACTAAAAAACCAAATGTACAATACTTCTTACACTTTCCACTTCGTTTCTCTCTCTTATCATCTTTCACTCGCCATCTATTCAACCATCTACCCTTAAACTCGCTTTTCACGTCGAGTGGCTTTTCCAGACTGACGCAACGCATGGGTTCTCAAAACCAGTATATGTACTAAATTTGTCTATAAACAGAGAATGATCGATGTTGGAGCATGTATTCATGTGGTCCGGTCTGGACCGGTTGTACATAGCTAGTTTTTGGTATTTACCCTAAAATAAACTGTTAACTATGGTTTGAAATTTTTGAAACAGATAGACCGAAATTTTGAGAAAAAACCGACCATAAAACCAAAACAATAACCGGTTAGTATAAAATCAAATCGATACCTGGTTAAAATAGTTTCACAGTTTTAAAACGAACCGTGAACACCCCTGATGTGAATTAGCGTCAAATTTTGCATTTGTTCTCCATTCATTTAACAATAGAAGAAATGAGAAATTTGAATAATAAGAATCATTAACCACCTGAGATTGCGAGAACGGAGACGAGCAACAAGAACATCAAGTATGAAACTGAATTGTTTGCCATTTTCGATCTAGTTGTGTGAAGAACATGTCGTGACAATGAGATATATATACTAGAAGAAAATATATAGTTTCAAGACCATACGTACGTCATGTAGAAGTTAATTAAGTTGAATCAAAATATCTATCTATATTACTAAAAAATAAATTTTCAAATGTTATTCAATTAGACCCTCGATATATATATATATATATATATATAGGCTATCAAGTATATAAGTTTTCATTTTTACAATTTCCCCTTCATGAATGATAAAATAAAAATATTTTTATTGGTGGTAATCAAATTCACGATTTGTGGCTTACCAACTCAATTAAGATGAATTGATGTTAGTCTGTCTTTTTTTTTTCTTAATTTGAATTGATTCACAACCTTACATTTTGATTTCTTTTAAAATATAAATACAAATTATTCTTCTTAATCTATGTATTTTAGGAAATTTTTATATCTTATGAATCAATCAATAAGATATGTTATTATGTATGTTATTAAATTATTTTTTTTTATTTTATATTTTTAACCACTTGTGTATCACGTCACGACCTCTATCATAGTTTTATAATAAATAACGTAAATAAGTAAAATGCCAAAAGTTCCTCACATGTAGGGATTATATTATGATAAAATCCCATCTTTCTATTCTTGTGTTATATATGCATAAATTTATGAAGAATTATTGATCCCTTGTATAAAAAGATGGTCTAAAAGTGTCACTTTGCGGGGCTAATATTTTATATTATTATTATTATTATTATTTTGTATGTTTTTCTATTTGTTTATAGTAAGTGTATCAAGTACTCTGTACATTTATTTTGTGTAATGTAAACTTGGAGATATAGAATAATATAAAATGGTCACTTTATCCATTTCTTCGTAACAACTCTTGGAAATAAAACATCTCTCCTCAAACTTCTCTCTTTCTTTCATTTGTGTTTTCAAGACTAAGATCCGAGATCTGAGTGTTGTTGATAATTTTCGTTAACTAACAATACGGATTGATCCAAGTAAAGTTGTGAGATCTATTTTGGGACCTACACTCCCACTTGATGAGTGATTTATCAGTTTTAATACTTATAATAAATTATATAAATAATTATGTGTTAATTATGCTTTGAATTTTGCAAGCCATAGATCTTTTGAGATCTATCCATAAATACAAGGTTTTTTTTGAACTAATTTATATATTGAAAAGACCAACAAAAGCTAGAAAAGAAAATTACATGACCTATGATTGGGTTTGTAAGGTAATGGTTCAACTCACACTTGCAATTTTTATTGTATCTGTTAATTAGTTAACCCATGGAAACACGATGGGTAAGTTTATTAAAAGTACACAAAACAAAATTTATAAACTCTTGAACTTCAACAATTCAACATATTTTGTATAGACTCGAAAGAACTCCATTTAACTAATTTATAAAACTTAAACTTATTAATATTACTAAATCGTGAAAAACACATGTAGAAATTGTATGTTAATATTATCAAAAAGAATGAATCACCATGACATATGTTGTTGGACCGTATAATTGTTAGGACAAATACCTAATTAGCAATATGAATTAGATGGATATAATTAAGAAAGCAAACCTATCTAAACACTTCAGTCCCTAACAAGCCAAACTACTATCCACCGTACGCCATGCATGTATGGAATTAAGGAAAATTAGAAAAGTAAACATTTTGATACACCCTTTTAAAAAAAATAATAAACATTGACTTTTAGCATTTTATTAGATATGAAAATCAAATGAGCTTTGTTAGCTAGGGGCTGAAATTTAGACAACACAAAAAATCTTGAAAATTACACAAAATGTAAAGTATTAAAAATGTATGAAATGGAAGAAACTATCCACCAAATGAATGAATACATAGATACAGACGAATGCCGAGATTAATAATACAAAATCAAATAAAACACGTGGGTCATTGATTATAGATGAAGATAAAGACAAGATGATTGTAGCTAGTTATGATAATTTGAAAGTTTGTATTACAATTAATTATAGTATGCAAGAACTGCTCATTTTTTTTATCAGAATCATGTGAGTTTGTTTTTAATGCGGCAAGTAGGGGCACACAATTCTTAGTTGTTAACATTAAAATAAAGAAGTTGATTCAGTAGCACGTTGTTAACATTAAAATAAAGAAGTTGATTCAGTAGCATAGCCTCCAATAAGGGCTAGGTGTCACTATGCTAATAAAAAAAAAATTAGTTTTAAATACTCCCAACTATCACGTGTTGGCAAATAACAGACCCAACTTTACATTTGGCCGGTGATGGTCCCAACTAAAGACCTATTTGTTTTTAACAGTCCGTGACTAACGGATTCATAACTCCGTCAATATTATGCTGAGTTGGCCATCCAGCTGTTAAAAACCATCTGACGTGGAACGATTACGTGGCTGTGATCTCCTTATAAACATCAGGTGACGTAGTTGACCAAAATCATAACCCTAAAATACCCAATTGAGCAAACTGAAGAACCCTAAAACACCAAATTGATGGAATTGAGCTCCCAATTGTCTTCTTCGTCTCGTTGGAAAACCCTAAAAGGTTCTGCGACTAACGGATGACTAAAATTCAGGTCAATGGTGGGTTTTTTCATTAGAAGCCTAGAAACGGGCTCCAATTCGAATCCATAATTCGTGTTAGTTGATTACAGATTGCAATTAAAATCTTAGGGCTTTTATTTGGTTGATAAAAACGAGTTGAATGATATATTTATTACCTCGAATGGTGTTCGAATTGAAATCCCGAAGAGCCTTGCCACAACCCACTGGAAAAACGATTTTTGATTTTTTGGATTCAAACTACCCACTGGTGGTGGTGGTGATTCGTTTATTCGTCGGAAAACGTGGGTGCTGGTAGGTATATGCAGTGGGAGGGAGGAGTTGGAAATACGTGATGCAATGGTGATTTGTTTTCCGACGATTTGCAGGTGATGGCGATGGTGGTGGCTGCTAGAGAATTAAACAGGGAAGAGGAAGACAAGTAGACAACACATGTATACATATATACATACATACATACATATATATATATATATTACTTTGATTGCCAGCAATATTTGACAACTAGGCGTGCCAACTCAGCAACCGACTAACGGAGTTAGTCTTCCGTTAGTCGTGGACCGTTAAAACCAAATACCCCTTTAGTTGGGACCGCCACCCGTCAAATGCAAAGTTGGACCTGTTATTTGCCGATAAGGCATAGTTGGGAGTATTTAAAACCAATTTTCCATAAAAAATGGCTCTGTGGTATGCTAAGAAATTGGTCCACTACAAAAATGAGACTTCATAAGCTTAGAGACTTTAGAACAAAAAAAAAACGGGGGGTGGGGGGCTCCGTTGTTTTTCGAAAAGAGATGTGGCTATATTGTACAGACGCTTATCTTAGTTGCAAGCATATCTGGGTGAGATTAAATATATGATAAGGTTACCCGATATTGTAAACATTATTGATTAGCACGAAGAATATACGACCCCGTTACCTATTTACGGTTTTCTTATTATCTGTTTCTTCGATAAATATAAGACAAAATATAGATAAAATAAAAAGACTTTTAGTGACGACATGTCGTCGCTCGCCGAGGTTTGAAAACTATTTAATTTAATCTTTATTTTAAAAGGAAAGATCTATTGGGCAGTCCGGACAATGTGGCGTCGCTAAATTCTAGAAATTAGTTAATTATTTTTAATGAAAAGATCACCAATCAGGTGACCCTGTAGGCCTGTAGCAACAAATTTCGTCGCTAAATGCCAAAATTTAATATATTAACTGTTATTTGTAAAATTAAAAATTAACCATCGGGTAGATTCTATAACGACCACATGGCTGAACAAAACCATTTGCAACGACATGTCGTCGCTATAGATTCGACATATCAGGTTCTATTTGAGGTAGCTAGCATAATCGGTTAGGTTTGTCAATATAATAGTACGGTATTGGCACCCAGTATATCTTACGATTAAAAAACAACTTCATCTTAAACAAAAGTTATCCGAAATATCGAGCCAAAATAATAATAATAATAAATAAATAAATAAATAAATAAATAAACAATGATAATAACTTTGTTAATGAACCTTCACTCACCTAGCTATCTACTCTTTCTTGTAAATTTATCTTTGTAACTTTAAAATGATTTCACAAGGATAATAACTTTGTCTCAATACATGTGTTTAAAGTTTAACATTACATATGTTCATCTTTCTTGTTACTAATATTCTACAACCTTGTACACTTTCCACATTTGGTGCAATTTATATATTTTTGTCCAGGAAGCGTTGGCTTTTCGATTTTCGGAGGAGGCCATGGCTGCCCTTTCTTGGGAGGAACCGGCACCGGAAGTTTATACCTAACACAATCATAGGTGCATATGCAAAGTAGTTTCCCTTGATCACCTTGGATACAATATCCAGTTTCTCCATTCTCAAATATCTTGCAGTTATCCGCACACTTGTCTTCGACACATTGTCCCTTATAATATGTGGTTTCCTTGTCACAATACTTTACTGGCATGGTTTCTGTTTAATTTAAGGAAGTTATTTCATTTTGACATAGGCAAACTTTAAAATTTTTTAAATAGTGTGTAATTGCAATTATACGGTTTTAATGATATTTATACTACTTTTTTTAACGACAATCTATCCTACTCATACTTCTAAGACCAAGCATAGTGGGCATTCTTCGGAGGCGTTTTGGGCTATAACCCCCCCCCCCCCCCCCCGTGAGTTTTGGGGTATTTTTTTTGAGCGTTTTGTGTATAACACTAGTGAAAGACATGTTTTTGTAGGCTTTATGACTTTATGGAGCCTTTATGACTACACTTGTTTTTTGTAAAAAGTCATAACTCTGACTGGACGCCACGTGACGCATAATGCCTTGGGGTGAGGCTTTATGACTATTCATGGTCTAAAGTGCCCAAAAATATATACGCTCGTCGAGGATAAAATTAGAGACCGCCCCATAACTGCTTAACATACATCGAAGGAAATAGTCAAGATTGTATCCGATCAGCACGAAACTATAAGTTTTCAGGACAGAATTTTGGGCATGTACAAGTTTTAACATTCCAACCCATTTAACCGAATTTTGTGTAATCAAACATAGGGTAGGAGGTTAGCTCATTTCGAAAGTTGCTCACTTACATGTATTGATGTATTGGATTCATTTTAACCTACTTCTACTTTTTTCAATTTACATGTTAAACAAACTTTAAAACAAAATTTTCTCATCAAATTAGCTTCAGTTTGAACACATTAATTTTAGCTTGTTACGAAGCGTTGTTTGTGGAGAATGCAAAACATTAGATTGTTAATTATACATATCATATAATATATAATATAATTATTTGTGTTTAGAGCAAGGTTGCAAAAGTTGATGGCAGACTCTAGGCGGCTGACTGAGTAGTTAGGTGTATTCATAGTACTTGGAAATGGTAAATAATTTTTTTTTTAATTTTTAAATATTATATATATGACAAATATCTTAAGTTTTTACTAATATTTATAACAAAATAAGTGAATATCAATATAAATAAGAAAAATACATTTTTAAATATTAAATTTTCAAATCATTATTTAAAGAAAAATGATATTTGTTCTTTAATATTATTAAATTCGAACTATATATTATTTTTGAGTAAAAATCAGCATAAATTCACCAACCAAACGTGATTCTGGCTAAGGTTAACCACATTTGATCAATTCTTAGTACTAAGAGGAGTTAAAGAAACTCGTCTCAGAAAATACCTTGTGACGAGTACTCGAGGAGTAATCGCCATGTAAACATACTTTTACAACATTAATTTAAAGCAAATAAATTTCACGTGTTTTTCTAAACATTTTTGACATGGTTTAAATTGTTCACTGTTACACCTAAAAGTAACTGTTTCAATAAAAAAAATTTAACATCGTGTTTACAAAGGCCATGCTTATAGAGAGATATATGTCATGTAATTAAAGCAAAAATCCTATATAACAATAATAACAAATAAAAAAAGACATTAATGAATTCGTTAAGCACCTGAGATAACAAGAACGAAGATGAGGATATAATAAAATAAAGCTAAGAGAACGGGTAAAGTTTTTGTCATTTTAAAATATGACGAAGATGAAAAAACATTTACACAAGAGTCCAGGGAAAAAGGTGGAGAAATGATGGGTATTTATAAAGGAAATTAAACCAACCTACATAATTGGGTAATTGGCTCAAAAAGAAAACGGACCATTTTATATAATTCACTTAAATTACTTTAGGTTAGTTAGAACATCTATAACGCGAGACGTCTCTAAAAATTGCTAGATCATTAACCACATAACATGCTAGTAATGACGAATCTAGAAAAAAGGTTGGAGGGTAGAGTGAACTAAAAACTTTTTGTTTAGGAGTAGAGCTTCGTTTTGATGATCAATGTTTCAAACCCATGATTAAGATTTCCAACAGCTTCTCCTTACATATGGTTGAACATATTGAACTCACCTTTCAACATGGCTTTCTTACTGTTCCTCATTTCTACATTTCATTCAAACTTATTTACCAAGACATCCTATAAGCCTTTAGCAGCGGTGTGTTCCCTTAAGGTTTGAGCAATTTAAGTGAAAGACAGACACTTAAAACACCATAAGCCTTTTGATCATCACTTAACATTTTCTTATCTTTATCATTGTAGGCTAACACAGGCTTGGGAACCGGTCCATTAGCAGTATCAGTTGTAGGAATGTAAGGACCGGTCTCAATGGCTCTAAGAAGAGCATAGCTAGTTATTCTTATGTAATTCTTGAAACGCCATTTGAATTTTTCAAAGTTATTATCTCATTTGGTTGCCCCGGCCTCATTTTCAAATATTATAAAGCTATTTATCTCATCAGTTTCAGAAGTCATCATGCAAAACAAATCTTAAGTCCTATTGGTTCACAACTGGTTCTGTTGGAAGTTCTAAGTACAAACCAATCGAATCTGAAAGGATTCGAATCGAAATTTGATAAACGAATCGAATTGGATTTCAGTCGAATCGAATTGGAAATTTGAATCGAATCGAATTATGAAAGCAATTGAATCGAATAGAATTCGATTCGATTGGTTTGAGAAATTTTATTCGAATGGTTTCTTAAATTCGATTCAAATGGTTTTATTAATTCGATTAGAATGGTTTGTTAAATTTGATTCGAATGGTTTAGACTCAATTCGTTGCTGGATCTATTAGATATGGATTTAAGGAAAGTACGGACTATACTTTTTTTTGCACGTGTTTTTCACACTTTTCTACTTTTGGAAACTCGATTGAAACCATTTAACACTTTGTAGATCTAAGAACCAACACTTTTGAAGCTTAAACACACCAAATCTTGAACTTTAACACTTTTAACAACATAAAAATTACACAAACATCCACTTTCACACACCCGAAGTTAAGAACACTTTTCTTTCAAGCTTGCAAACACACTTTTATCAACAAGTGAACCCGTAGACCCACTTAAACACTTAAAAACAAGTCTTCAACGCACAAACAAGACCAAAATCCTAGGTTATGACCCAAAATTCACAACTAGTTAAGCCGATAGCTCTGATACCAATTGTAGGTCCTATGGACGCTTCAAACAACAAACAACTAGTGTTCTTGGATTAATCTCAATACTAGCTAGCGGAAATCACTAGTGAGGAACCGAGATTTCGGATCTTGTTTGGGTTTATTATTACCCGAAGAGGAAAGTTGAGAGGGAGAGAAGATAGTTGGAGAGAAGATAAGATTTACAAAAGGTTAAATTACGTGCTATTGATGTTATAAAAGTATTCGATAACCCCTTAATGATCAATCTTAAGAATGAAAAAATAAGTTAAATTTAAAGTTATTATTGATCTTGCAAAAGTATTAGAATATCCCTTCATCAATTATAGCAGTGGTAAAATAACTCAATTAATGACTATTTGAGACTGTTATAATATAATGGTTACAAAACGTTTGCAAACACTACCAGAAAACGAGGTTGTTTTCTCCGTACGGATTTTGTAGAAAATTTGTTGAGAAACCCACTTTCAAACAATTTTTCAACAAAAATGTTACTTTGGAAAAACACATGCTTGAAAACTATTTTCAACCATTTTCTAACAACTTTTCTAACAAAATTGCTACAAAAACATGTTATTGCAAACTTCATATAACTTTCCTACAAAAACATTTGCAACAACATTCAAACAAAAAAATAATTTTAACAAAAAGAAATTCAAATATGCAATAAAAATTCCAAAAAGAAAATCTGATAAATATAATTTTTATTGGATTTTGTTGGAAGCTTAGCAACAGTTTTCGAACAGAAAATCTTTTTGTCACTATAATGTCGCAATATTGTAGCAAAGTTATTGCTAATTTTTTTTGTTGAAAAATCATTTGAAAAACGTTGGAATTACTTGTCATAGAAAATTTGTAAGAAGTTTTTGTAGGACAATGTATTGTTTTCTAGTAGTAAAATGCCTGTTCATATATGAATGATTTTTGTTACCATTTTTGATACTGTAATATTTTTAGTGATGATAATTGCAAGAAGTACGTTGTTTTCACATGTTTGAGTCGTGAAAATAGCCTTTTGCAGCATGATGGTTTGAGTCGTGAAAATAGCCTTTTGCAGCATGATGGTGATTATGATACGCACATCAGGGTCAAGTGGCCTAACACCGGACATGAGCCTTCTGCACCGGGTTTGCCCTTTTCTTGTTTATTGTGTTTGGGGTGTGTTTTAATTTTTAGAATAGCTACTCACAAACTCTCATAATCTGCTCTTAAATTACGCTTTTATACAACAACGAGATTAACGAGATTGATTTGAATCCTCGTCACTTGAAAACACAAAGTCTTATCTAATCACACGCCAGGCCAAAGGCCGTTTGGTATTGACTTTCACATTGGTTTTCACTATCCTTAACACATAACAAGGGCACATTCTTAACCAATGACCATACCTTCATAAAAACTTCACATTGATAATAATTTTATATAAATAGAGGTGTTTTAAGATGAACTACAACATTGAAGGCTTTCCACACTGGGTGCAGTAATATTCTTTTGTCCAGGAAGCATCGGATTATCGCTTTTCGGAGGAGATGAAGGCTGGCCTTTCTTGGGAGGGGCCGGAAGCTGGGGTTTATACTTGGTGCAATCATAGGTGCATATGCAAATCACTCTCCCTTCACCTTGGAGGCAATATCCTGTTTCTCCATACTCAAATGTCTTGCAATCATCAATACACTTCTGCTCAACTCCACACTTTCCCCGATAATATGTGCTTTCCTTGTCACATATCTTTGCCGGCGTGCTTTCTTTTCATGTCATTCGGAAAATGAAGTTTAGCTAGAGTAAAAGTTGAGAGATGATGTGATTGAATTTTTTAAAAGGAGACACATTCAGTAGTATTAATAATAATAATAATAATAATAATAATAATAATAAGAAGAAGAAGAAGAAGAAGAAGAAGAGTAAACTGCAGTTTTCGTCCCTATGGTTTGTCCAAATCTGCGGTTTTAGTCCAATAGTTTCAAATTTGTGATTTTCGTCCCTGTGGTTTCATTTCACTTGCAATTAAACTCGAATTCACAACCCCCCGTTAAGTTTGATCGTTAAACCCATCAGCGTGCCCCTTACGTGAGGGGCAGTTTTGTTCTTTTTCTTCCCTAATAGACCTCAGTCCTAATTCACAAGCCCCTTCACGTCAAGGATTGGGGTGTATTTGGGAAAAAAAAAGGGACAAATATGTCCCTCACGTGAAGGGCACACTGATGGGTTTAACGAATAGACTTAACGGGATTAGTGAATAAGAAGGATCTTGTTTTAAATGTGGCTAATTTTTTAGTACCTGTTTAGGGCACTCAAAATCTCGAAGATGGCCCGGGGTAATATTTAACTAGATTTACAAGTCTTAGAAAGTTGAGGGACTCGCTATGCTAACACTTAAACTTGAAAGCCTTAATGAGCATTGTATGACTTTCTTTTAAGGTTGTACCTTCCGTATCAAAGAGTTTGAACGTACAACAATCAACAATGTGTCATCCTAATTGTGTTCTTCCTTTTATAATTTGCATGAATTTGTTTTAGTTTGATTATTGGAAATCATGTGATACAATATTATTTATTTTATATATGGTTGGTTATTATTTTTAAGTTTGGGTACGTGTTAGGTCTTTTATGGTTAGTATAAGGGGGTGTTTAGTATTTTGTTTGATTATATAATAGTTATCGTATCATGAATAAAAGATAGCAGATTGTTTTTAAGTTAATTCTTCCACTAAATCTTTGTATTCTTTTTCTTCAAGTTTCTAACCCTATCAAAGGTATCAAAGCAACCAGTCGATCCCTAGCCACCATGACAAACACACGCAATCAAGAGGTTGACAAGGCGATCAAGGACCATGACAAAGCCATCACCGATATCCAGGAAACCTTAGCAGCCATGATGAAGCAACAAGAACCGTTGATGAAGCAACAAGAGTAAATCTTGAAGGTGGCGGCTGAGAACAGATCCAACATGTCCGGTTATGGTAGGGCCATTGATGGTTCTAGTAGCAAACAAATGAGGATCGGGAAGGTCGACTTTCCCAAGTTCAATGGGGAAGACGTACAAGGGTGGTTGTATCGTTGTGAGCATTTTTTTGCAATCGATGAGAAACCAGATAACCTAAAACTCCGACATGCTGTCATTCACCTTGAAGGCGATGCTATTCAGTGGCACCGATCTTACATGAAGACCCGGAAAGCTACTGTAGCAGAACTCCCATGGGAAGAGTATGTTAGGGCTATTTCAAGTCGGTTTTCTGATAGCGTGTTTGAAGACCCGTTGGAAGAAACCCATGCTGATTCTCTACTCGACTACAACAATTCATTCGATGCCCTGCTGAACAAGGTAAGCATTAGTGAAACGCAAGCTGTCACTTTATACCTTAAGGGCCTTAAAAAGGAGGTCAGTGGACTGGTCAAAATGTTTAAGCCCCGTACCCTACACGAGGCATATGGGTTGGCACGGATACAAAACAACAATTTAAGGGGTGAAATAATCCCCACCGGTGACTCTCAAGAAAAAAATTACTCCTCCAATTAACGCTTCAAAACTTCCATTGCTGCCAACTCCAACGACTGGAGCCATCGAGCCGCCGACTTCTAAACCGGGAATTCTTAGCTCTAGGCGTTTTATGGGTGATGAACTCGAGTTAAAAAGGGCAAAAGGGGAATGTTTCTGGTGTACTGAAAAGTTTTTTCCGGGACACAAGTGTAAGAAAAAGCAGCTTTACATACTCGAGGTGGAGGGCGAAAAACAAGTAACAGAAGAGGATGAAGACAATGTTACTTAAAATCGCTTTTTGAGGGCAAAAAGATGATTAAGGGGGGAGTATTGATACGATATTATTTATTTTATATATGTTTGGTTATTATTTTTAAGTTTGGGTACGTGTTAGGTCTTTTATGGTTAGTATAAGAGGGTGTTTAGTATTTTGTTTGATTATATAATAATTATCGTATCATGAATAAAAGATAGCAGATTGTTTTTGAGTTAATTCTTCTCCTAAATCTTTGCATTCTTCTTCTTCAAGTTTCTAACCCTATCATCATGAAAGCCTTTGATTACATGTTTATGACTGTTTCGCTCAACTACTTTACAAACTTTCTCTTATAACCCTACTAGGTTTTGATTATAAAATTTTGCTCTTACAAACATTTTCTTGATCGAAAATTCAGGACACCTTTGCTTGGATTTTATTTGAAAGTACAAAACACTTTTAGCTTAATCTCTTACATTTAAGTTTTACATACTTACACCCAACTATACAAACAATGACTACTATCACTTCATTCACATCCACTAATTATGGGGGTATTGGAAGACTATGCTTTAACCATTCTTGATTAGAAACAATCTGGTTGTCTATGCCATAGACTCTATGCCTTGTTCAAAAAATTTTGTTCAATTTTTTAACGTCAATTTAACTCTAAAAAAACGTTTAAAAAACTTCAATTTGTGTTCCCTTTGCAACTCTCATAGGGTTACTCACAAACTGTCATGCCTACATACTAGCGAGTAGTGAACAAAATGATATTATGAAACATTTTTCAAAATAAGAAAAGGTTTAAGGATAAAATGGTTTCTAGGAGAGAGAAAAGATGTTAATGGTAACTAGGAGATCCGCCATTTCAAATGGCGGATGTCAAGCAAAACATAAGCCCTGTCAGATCTTGTCTGATGAGGTGGACGACTACCCGGTATTCTGTCATTTGAAATGACGGATGTTAATTCACGTGATCCGCTAGTTTTGACCTGCAGGTTACGATTCCCAACGTAGGCTACCGCTATATGTCAAAATGTATTTTGATGGACATCCGCCATTTGAAATGGAAGATGTCATCTTGACATCCGCCACTTCAAATGGCGGTTCAAATGGCGGATGTGAATAGTGTACTTTTCAGGCTAATTTGACCACAAACACTACCTTTTCTTTTTATTATTTCTTATTTCCTAAATAACTTTAAAAAAATGTCTTTTAACAATAAACACTAACATATGTAACTAGTTTTTATCCTTCGTATTACGGATGTTGTTTTACATTATTCGTTGATAATATTTATATATTACAAATGATGGAAAGTGATATGAGCTGCTCACTTCGCGGGTTGATAATAAAATTTATATAAATTTGATATTAAGACCGCTACTTTATTTGCGAATTTTCATAATATTGTTCATATATGATATTGAGACATATCACGGGTAGACCTTTTCTATTTAGTTTTGAGATCTTCAAGTTTCAGTTTTTGCTTTGCTTTTTCTTTAATGCTTCTTATTTCCTTTTTAAATTTATTTAGAATGATTCTTTTAGTTGTATTCAACATATGGGCTGTTTAAAAAGTATAAAAGAAAAGAACTGTAATAAATTATATAAAAGAAAAGGAACAACTACCCACTACTTTTAATAAAAGCAACACTAATGCAGAAAATAAAAATATAAATTAGAGGCACTACTTGCACTACTCCACGATTTGTTGTGCGTGGGAATTATGGAAGATCATGGATTGGGTGACATGGCATGATGGAACATGTATGGCACGTATCATTGATTGAATAAAAAAATGAAATATAGATAATAGACTACTTATAAAATAAAAGTAAACATCTAGTTTGATATATATATATACATATATATATATAACTACAACTATTTGATAAATAAGTTCTTCTTCAATTACATTCTTAAAATAATGAAAAATACTTGATGCTTATCTGTTGTGAAGATTAACTAAAACTCTAAAATACATTAATTGGTCACATCTCACATTATTTTCACAGAAAACAACTTCAAAAGGTTTAGTCATGAATTTTAAGCGTGTTTACTTGATAGATGGTAGCCTGGTTGATGATTCTATATAATAACAAACTTATTAATGTATGAGTATTATTGAAACACTTATACATGCACTAGCAGGAAGCATTTTCCTTTTATTCATAATCACATGTCTTGCTACTCAAACATGTTATGGACCGACTTAATTATCAAGATTTGGTACAATCTTCACTTAGACATAGTCCCTAGTTAGCAGGAGGCGCAGGTTCAGGAGCAGGAGGCGGTGATCCACCGCCAGCTGGAGGCGGTGATCCACCATCAGTTGGAGGTGGTGGTGAACCGCCAGCTTCTGGTGGAGGAGGTGACCCGCCTGCTGCAGGAGGGGGAGGTGATTTCCCTTTTGCAGGAGGCGAGCCTTTTGCGGGAGGCGAGCCTTTTGCAGGAGGTGGTGTTTTAGAACAATCGAAAGAGCAAAGGCAAGTGTCATTCCCTTCATGCTTTTTACATGCACCTTTGGTTGCTTTCTCCTCCTTTTTACACTTTTCTTCACATTTCTTGGCGTCACATGTTTTGCTGGTAAACGACTTGCTAGGTTTTTCACATAATTTTGGAGTCGGAGTCGCAACCGCTATTTCTGTTCACCAAGTTTGATTCAGATAGATTAGTAAAAGCTAGGGATGAGCAATAAACGAATCATTAACAGAAACATAACCAAAACCGACAAAACCGAACCAAAACAACCGAAAATTGTTATCGTTTTTTTATTACCCTCGGTTAATTGAAATTAACAGAACCAAGTCATTCATATTTTCATATATTTTTAGCTGTTATACCTCCATTTCATATTTTATGCCACCATTTCATGTATTTATATATTAATTTCATGTATTTATATTTCAAGTATTTATGCGTTCTTTTGATGTTTTTCTAAGTAAAAAATGTTTATCCCAAGTTTGATTTGGTTATTAAACGAAATGTAACCAGACAAACTAAACGAATAAACCGAAACCGATTGATTTATTCGATTGAGGCTAATAATCGAATCGAACTAAATCGTGCAAACCTCTGCTAAAAACTGATTTATTGTATAAGAGAAAAATACTTGTTTTAGCTTCTTAATAAAAAATAAATAAACCGAACCGTGAATTATGTATTAATTAGTTTTGTATCATGCTTTGTGTCATATTGTAATATTTGACACCTCTACTTAGAACTATATATATATATAACTTAATAACAAATTAATATAAATGTAACATGCCAAAATAGGTTTAATGAAATACCTAATAGAACAACAAAGTAAAGGAGCAAGATGACTGCGCACATAACAAAGGATTTTTTTTGCCATTTTTAAGTCGGGTGAAGAAAATGAGAGATGGTATGAGTATTTATAAAAGAATTAAGATGAATAGTGGAAACTAAAATTATCAAGATATACAAGAATAAGTTTCCATTTTCCACACATGTCTTATTTTGGTTATGGAGATGATGTGTGTTATGTACCTAAAATACAATGGACACACGTTTTAAAAACACAAACATCTATTTCTTTTACCAACAACTAGAATTTAAAAAGATGGAAAATCGTCAAAATAATCTAATTTGACCCAAAATTTCCAGAAATAGTCTATGTTCTACAAAATCCTTTAAAATGGCCTAAAAATCTTGTCAAATCCGACGGAAACAATAATTGATCCAACGGATTTCGTGGACCTTTAAATCCGTGTCATGTGTCAACGTATTAATGGATCTGACGGAATTTCTTAAAGAACTGTTAGATCAGACGTGATTTTAGTGGTTCCTACAGAATTATTCATATTCTACCTCTCAAACCCTAAACCTCCATAACTAACTGTCACACCCTCACTAGCCACTAACGGAGTTTTACCGTCAGAGGGTGTGAACTAACAGGATCGGAATCATTAGTTACAATCAAACCATAAATAAAGTTTTCAAACCACGAAAACGTTTAAGTGTAAATAAGTGCGGAAGCGTAAAGCCATAAACCAAGTGTTGCGTCACGCAGGACGACTTAAAAACCCAATTAATAATAACAGTTTAAAAACAAGTGTGCATAACCAAAAGCGTTCAAAATAATGCATGATCCTATACCGCGCGGCCGCCTCGGCTACCTGAGAATGACATACTAAAAGTGTCAACATGGGGTTGGTGAGTTCACAAGTGTATATAAAATAAAGCGTTTGCGTTTACGTTTGCGTTTAGCGTTTTGCGTTTAGCGTTTTACGTTACCAGATAGTGTTAAATCAATTATATATCTATAGGTAGCTAGCCTATAAAGCAAGTATTACTAAGTGTTCGACACCGAAGCTGACTGTTTATCATGTGCCTTACCACCAGGTCTATCCCGACCATGGTAATGTGTTAGCCAAAATTACACCCACTCGACCTCCAGTCGAGCTTAGCGTTGGGTGGGGTTTGTCAAACCCAGTAGTACTACTCAACAGTGACTCGCTATTATCCAATACTAAACGGTTCGATGTGTAGGACTTCAGTTGTTTCGTTTTCCACTTAGCCTTTACAAGTGATATATAATCTTATAACAAAATCTAAAAGCGTTTCGGAGTATGTATTCTCCCCCAAGTGAAAAGCGTTTAAAAGAGTTAAAAAGGGGAAACGTGAAACTCACTGTTTGCGAAGAATTCCAAAAACAAGTCACCCAAGTGATGCGCGTGACAAAAAACCCTCACTAGCGTTCTAAAACAAGAATGAGATTTTCTAAGTGTTGGAACTATTATTGAGTTTCTAGACTCGGCACATAATACCTATGCATAAGATACGTTTCGTGTTCCGTTTGTGAATTGTGTGTGACTCAACAAACACATTGGTGATACGTTACATGTGTGAACAACTACTTACGTGTCAAGTATTAATATTGTACATTACTAGAAATCATTCCCCACAAGGGCAATTTAGTCAAAAACATGGCAATTATCTAGCAACAAGCACGTTTCTTGTATTTTCATATAGTTCAGCAGCTAGTTCTATCAGGACAGATTTCTACTTGAAAGATTACTCTATTCAACAGATCATAACATATCAAATAATTCACCAAAAATCGTCACAAAAGCACACATGAGTTAGGTTTCCAGAACTATTTTTATTGTATTTTTATTCCACCTAGATTTCTCACAATGATCAAAACATTACAGCAAACTCACAGCAGTCAAAATCATGCGCAACAGAAAGTTATTTGTTATTACCGTTAAATGAAAAATCCAACTAATGCAAGACCAATTGGGTTAGGTTCTTAACTCAACAAGTTAACTTCCAGAAGTGGAACCAACCCATTTGGTCTTGTAGTTCATGAGATATGATAATTACAAAACAACCTAACAGCAGGTCTCACAATTTAGATTTGCACTTCAGTTTTGTAAAATAATAAAAGTTAACTTTTACTCGTCCAAAAATTACAATTTTAGACTTCATAGAAACTAGACTCAGCATAGTACCCTGTAGTGTTAACAACCTCGACCAACCTCGACTGGTTCTTCTATGAAGCGTAGCTGTTCATCAACTTGCAATTCGTCCAAAGGGACTGCTTGGGTTTCATCGGATAGGCATTTCTTTAAATTGGATACATGGAATACATTGTGTACACTACTGAGTTCCGTTGGTAGATCCAATCGGTACGCCACCGGACCAATGCGCTCAGTTATCTGATAAGGACCAACATATCGTGGATTGAGTTTGTTTCGCTTCCCGAAGCGAACCACACCTTTCCAAAGACTTTGAGTAATACTTGGTCGTTCACTTGAAATTCAAGAGGCTTTCGGCGCTTGTCGGCGTAACTCTTTTGGCGATCTCGTGCTGCTGCCATACGGTTGCGGATTTGAACAATCTTTTCAGAGGTTTCAAGTACTAGTTCTGGACCAGTTATTTGGCAATCACCCACCTCTGCCCAGCAGAGAGGTGATCGACACTTCCGTCCATACAACGCTTTAAACGGCGATGCCTTAATGCTTGCGTGGTAGTTGTTATTATACGAAAACTCTACCAAAGGTAAGTGAGGTTCCCAACTTTTTCCGAAATCCAACACGCATGCACGCAACACGTCCTCCAAGGTCTGAATAGTGCGCTCACTTTGCCCATCCGTCTGAGGATGGTAGGCTGTGCTCATATCAAGGCGGGTGCCTAGTGCGCTTTGTAGTGACTTCCAAAAGTGCGAAGTGAAACGGGAATCTCGATCATATATGATTGAGACAGGCACACAGTGTCTAGACACTACTTCCTTCATGTAGATGCGAGTCAGTCTTTCCATTTTGTCTGATTCCTTGATTGCTAAGAAGTGTGCAGACTTAGTCAACCGGTCAACGATCACCCAGATGGTATCGCATCCCGTCGTTGTTTTGGGTAATCCTGTGATAAAATCCATTGAAATGTGTTCCCATTTCCACGTTGGAAGTTCTGGTTGCTGTAGTAGACTAGATGGTTTCTAATATTCTATTTTGACTCTCGCGCAAGTCAAGCATTTGCTCACGTAGGTGGCAATGTCGGCTTTCATGTTTGGCCACCAGTAAAGTGCCTTTAAGTCATGGTACATTTTATCTGAGCCAGGATGGATGGAATATCGGGACTTGTGTGCTTCGTCCATTACTAGAGTTCTCAACTTTCCGTACCGTGGAACCCAAATCCGGTTTTCAAAATATCGGACCTCGTCCGATTTGGTTTCAAGTTGCTTGTTCATGCCTCGCATGAGTTCTGATGGAAGATTATCGTCTTTCAAGGCTTCGAGTAGCGCATCGCGAATCTGATCGGGTAAGTTGGCGTGAATCGTAAGTTGCAATGCTCGCACTCGCCTAGGTTTATCGGTTTCTTTTCTGCTGAGAGCGTCGGCCACTACATTGGCCTTGCCAGGGTGGTACTTGATGGCACAATCATAATCCTTAAGCAGCTCGACCCAACGACGCTGTCGCATGTTCAGCTCCTTCTGATCGTAGATATGTTGGAGACTCTTGTGGTCGGTGTAAATGGTAAACTTGGTACCGTACAAGTAATGCCTCCATATCTTAAGGGCGAACACCACAGCTCCGAGTTCCAAGTCATGGGTCGTGTAGTTCTTCTCGTGAATCCGTAGTTGTCGAGAGGCATAGGCTATAACCTTCTCGAGTTGCATCAGCACGCAACCGAGACCTTGTATCGATGCGTCACAATGCACCTCAAAATTCTCCGTTCCCTCGGGAAGGGCTAGAATAGGGGCGCTACAGAGTTTGGTTTTCAACAATTGGAAAGCGGATTCTTGCGCGTCTCCCCAATTGTACTTAGTTCCCTTGTGAGTCAAAGCGGTGAGGGGTTGAGCAATCTTTGAAAATCCCTCGATGAAACGTCGGTAGTAGCCAGCCAGTCCTAGGAATTGTCGCACCTCGGTCGGAGTCTTAGGTGCTTCCCAGTTTTTGATAGCCTCTACTTTACCGGGATCGACATGGATACCATACTCGTTAATCACATGTCCTAAGAAGTGAACCTCGTGAAGCCAAAATTCGCATTTCGAGAGTTTAGCGTACAGTTGTTCCTTCTTTAGTAATTCTAGAATTAACCTCAGGTGTTCTTCGTGGTCAGTCTTGTCCTTGGAGTAGACGAGGATATCATCAATAAAAACAATCACAAATCTGTCGAGGTACGCCTTGCATACTCGATTCATGAGATCCATAAATATGGCTGGTGCGTTGGTTAAGCCAAAAGGCATGACCGAAAACTCGTAGTGACCATACCGAGTTCTCAAAGCCGTCTTTGAAATATCTTCTTCGCGCACTCTTAATTGATGGTAACCAGATCTCAGATCGATCTTCGAGTAGTAACTCGATCCTTGTAGCTGGTCAAACAGATCATCAATTCGGGGTAAGGGATAACGGTTCTTGATCGTCACCTTGTTCAGCTCTCGGTAGTCGATGCACATGCGGAAAGTCCCGTCCTTCTTTCGAACAAATAAGACAGGGGCTCCCCATGGTGATGAGCTAGGTCGGATAAAACCTTTATCCAACAAATCTTGCAGTTGAGTGGACAACTCTTGAAGCTCTGCCGGTGCGAGCCGATACGGGGCTCGTGCTATGGGTGTTGCACCGGGTGTCAATTCGATTTGGAACTCGACTTGCCGAATAGGTGGGAGTCCAGGAAAATCCTCCGGGAAAACTTCCGGAAAATCTCGCACAATCGGTATGTCTTCGATTTGCTTCTCCTCCGCGGGTTTCTCAACAATATGGGCTAGAATTGCCGGATGACCCTTTCGTAGATACTTCTGCGCCTTCATGAGGGTGATGACGCTGGTGGTCATGCCGCTCTTCTCGCCCTGGATCGAAATGATCTCGCCGGAAGGGGTAGTGATGTGGACTATCTTGTCGTGACATATAATCTCCGCTCGGTTCTCAGATAACCAGTCTATGCCGACAACGACATCGAAACTACCAAGTGTAAAAGGTATGAGGTCGATATCAAAAGTATGACCTGACAGTTTCAACTTACATCTCGCAAGTACATGAGTTGTTTCTATAGACTTACCGTCAGCTAATTCAACAGGAATCTTAGCATCTATCGGGGTTGGAATTAAGTCTAAGAGTTTACTAAAGGCTTTCGACACAAAACTCCTATCAGATCCAGTGTCAAACAAAACAGAAGCAAAACAGTCGTTCACAGGAAACTTACCGGTCACCACATACGGGTCGCTGCGGGCTTGGCCCGACCCAATGACGAAGCTCTACCTTTACCACTGCTTCCGCCACCGCTGCTGCCTCCATTGTTCTCATTCTGCTTTAGCTTGGGGCAATCCTTCCTGAAATAACCCTCTTGACCACACTCGAAACATCCTTTAGTCGCCATGGGTAGTTTAGGAGCACCCTTTGCCGCTAGGTCTCCCCTACATTCCTTGGCCTGATGACCCATTTTTCCGCATCTCAGACACTTGACACGGTCACACGGGCCAGCATGGTGATAGTTGCACCTGTTGCATTTCGGGTGTTTCCCAGCATAGCCGCTCGAACCCTGCCCGCCACCGTTGTTGTTGTTGTTGGGACCCTGATTGTTGAAGCTCCGAGTGAGTTCGGGCTTACGGTAGTGTTGTTGCTGCGGGGGGTTCGATGATGAGGACCTGGTGTTGTCAAATTTCCTCTTTCCATTACTCGGGTTGTTGTTGCTGTTGTTGTCAGTGCTCGGGTTATCACGGGTTTTAGAGGTCGAACCTCTAGGTGGTAACGCACCTTGGGTCACTGCCTGATCCGTCAGTTTGTGAGCTAACCGGATCGCTTGTTGAATTGTAGCCGGTTTAGAAGACGTCACCATACCCTGAATTTGCGGTACCAGCCCATCGATGTACATCTCGATTCTCTTACTCGGCGGGTCTACCATCCGTGGACACATTACTGCTAACTCGTGAGAATGGGTGGTGTAGGCTTCTATTTCGGAACCCACCATTTTCAACGACCAAAACTCAGATTCCAACTTCGCGATTTCCTCTCTAGGACAATACTCTTCCCGCATCATGTTCTTGAACTCTTCCCAGTTCATAGCGTTTGCTAATTCCAATCCAAGAATTTGCACATTTGAATTCCACCAAGTGAGAGCAGAATCTTCTAGTGTTCCAGCAGCAAATTTGACCCTACTGGCAGGTGGACAGTTATACATCTCGAAAGCTGATTCGGCCTTCTCAGCCCAACGCAGGAAACCTATGGCTCCCTCAGTGCCCTTAAACGAATTGGGCTTGCAATCCAGGTAGTTCTTGAAAGTACACGTTCCAGTTGGACCTCAGGCTTGATTCTGAACATGTGCGGCTAGAGCTGCTGCCGCATGGTCATTCAATAAGGTCTGAAGTTCTGCTGCGGTTAAGTTGATGTTACCGCGACCGTCCAGCGTTTCTTCCAGCCATTTCCTAGAATCACAACATAAGATGTTAGACATGAAATCTCGGTTTCATATGCAACACACCATACATGTAATAAAAAGATAGGTAAGAAAGAAATAAAAGAAGCAAAATCACATCACAACTATATAATAATCCAAATAATAATTCATGATTAAAACCATTGTATTCGCTACAATGTATTTAAAACCAATCCTTAAAGTCATAGAAAATAATAGTTTGGATGGAGACAACCCCTCCATCTAGGTGTTATCATCCTTAGATGTCATCGTCTGAGGACACCTCTGAGTGTACCTCTGGCTCAGCCGGTTCTTCCTCCGATTCCTCTTCGGGTTCCTCCTCGGGATCTTCCTCGGGTTCCTTCTCAGGTTCTTCCTCGGGTTCTGCTGCATCCTGAGCAATTTGCATCTGTAAGATATCGCAACGCTCTAGAGCTATCTCTGTCCGGGTTCTCGCCACAAGAAGATGTTCTTGCTAGTCTATCATCTCTGCTTGCATTTTTCTCATAATCTTCATCTGCTGATCATTAGCATCTTGCATTTCCTTCATAGCCGTTTTCAGGTGAGAAATTTCCTCCCTAGCCTCGGTTCCATCTCTTATCAATCCGGGAATGTCCGCTCTCGCCGAGCGCATAAAACCCACGTCACGCTCTAAACAAGAGACAACAGCCGCGAGAACTCGCTCCGTTGGTTCGGTTATGGGTGGTAGGGTGTTGGGGTAAGCAGAACGACTCGGGTGGGGTAGCGGGGGAACTTGTTCGCGATAAACCATACGTCTGATCAGACTCGGATACCAATCCCAGCTAACGTCGTCGTCGTACATGCCTCCAGACAGGCGATACCTCTTCGGTGCAGGGGCTTCTAGTTCCGGGACTACTCGGGGTGGCGAAGAGGTAGGTAGCTGCGGTTCCTTTCCATGAGCATGAGTCATCTGATCGGATGGTGATGATGGTAGCGTCGACATCCCTACAGATAAGTCGTGTATGCGCGCGTATGAGTGAATGAGGTAAAGAGATAAGACAACGAGAGACTAAGCAAAATATATATACAGTGCGTATAATTATAACTAATGGGTCGTTGCGGTTATAGTCTAGTATGCATGCAATTTCTAGTTCGCTATAACCAATGGCTCTGATACCAATCTGTCACACCCTCACTAGCCACTAACGGAGTTTTACCGTCAGAGGGTGTGAACTAACATGATCGGAATCATTAGTTACAATCAAACCATAAATAAAGTTTTCAAACCACGAAAACGTTTAAGTGTAAATAAGTGCGGAAGCGTAAAGCCATAAACCAAGTGTTGCGTCACGCAGGACGACTTAAAAACCCAATTAATAATAACAGTTTAAAAACAAGTGTGCATAACCAAAAGCGTTCAAAATAATGCATGATCCTATACCGCGCGGCCGCCTCGGCTACCTGAGAATGACATACTAAAAGTATCAACACGGGGTTGGTTACATAACCAAAAGCGTTCATAAATAGCTCAGTTTGCTTTTATATTCAACAAGTTACATGTCGTTCAAGTTTAACTATCTCTGCTGTCAAAACTCAGCAAGCACAAACAATCATCTAACATGCATCCTAAGCATACGACATAACTCCAACATGCAATAAACATCAATAATTATAAAAATCAGTAGTAACCCTCTAGGGTTTACAAACAATCAATGATTCAACAATCTTTCACCGTTCAAAATCACATATGAGCATCAATATCAATAACCAACACATAATCAATCATCATCTAGCATAAATCAACCCTAGTTCATCTTATTCATCAATTTTCGTGACCTAGGATTTTAGATTAACCCCTTCAGGATCAAAATAAAACATTAAAATACATAGGATAGTTGTTTATACCTTCCTAGCACCTTAATTAATCAACCAAACTTGAAAAATCTTGTGTGTATGTGTGTGTATGACTGACGGCAGCCAAGGGAGCCAAGGGGGAGGGGGGCCGATCGGTGTGAGGGAGGGAGAAAGAGAGTTAGGGTTTTGTTTATTATTATTAATAATATGTTACACATAGGTCCCTCAACTTTTAAGTATTACTTTTCTAGCCTAAAGTAACTTGTTTGCATCTTGAGTTAGTGTTTTAAACAATATTATCAAATAGCACATAAGCCTAACACATAATTATCACATAATTATTGTTTGGTTGTTTTTCGTTTATTCACCAATGGTTTGCGTCAACTCGTTTGTGTTTCGGTGCAATCCCGAAAGACTACACATGTAGTAATTGTCAAGCGTCATTTAAAATCCTAGTTTAAATGTAATGAGGTGTGCGTTATAGATCAAGTGATCTTAAGTTTGAATTGACGGAGTTTGGATTAACGGAGTTAACCTGAAATTGACGAGTGTTACACTAACATCCATCTCAATCTTTCTTGTGTCTTCACAAAATCAAGCAAATCCATAATTTAAATTGCTTAGTTTTTCGAGGAGAATCCAACCATAGTGTTAAATTTCAGTCTATAACTCAAAATCGATAACACTTGAATTGAAAATCTAGGGTTCGACGAATAAAATAAATAGCCGGATCCGACAGAAGCATTAACTGAACCGTCGGATCCGACTGTTTATGATTATGTCAGCTACCTCATGAATCCGTCGGATAGCTAAAAAACGTCGGATTCACTGAATTATTTGAATTCGTGTCAACATCTGATAGACTAACCCGTCAGAAGTTATTGTTTCAATCGGATCCCGTCAGATTTTTAGGCCATTTTGGGGGGTTCAGTAAAACATGGTTTATTTCTGGAAATTTTGGGTCAAAATTGGCCATTTTGAGGATTTTCTTATTAGAAAACCCCTCTTGCTTAGAAACTCTTTGTAGGGAGGGGAAAAAAGGCAAAGTTGTATACTAACGGGTTTCATAACCACAGCTACCAATTCGATTTAAAATTACAATTATCAGAAGAAACAATAAAACAGAAACCGAAACAATATAGTCAAAAAGGAAATCTCAAATAAACCACGGATTTTGTTATTGTGGTTTGTTCAAGCTTGTTATTTCAGTCAAAATGTGTTTACGATTTACTGTAGTCGTCCCGAAATTTTTATTTTCGTTGCAATTTTCATTCATATCATTAACGTATTTTGGACTGAAATAGCATATTTTAACAAACCACAATGACAATAATGAAACTCGACATACACTTTTGAACTGAAATAGCAAATTTGAACAAACCACAATGATGAAAACCAAACTTAATAAACTGTGATTCTTGTTATTGTGGTTTGTTCAAGCTTGTTATTTTAGTCAAAAAGTGTTTACGATTTGTTGTTTATATCCCCAGATTTTCATTTTCGGTGCAATTTTCATCCATATTGTTAACCTATTTTGGGCTGAAATAGCAAATTTTAACAAACCAGAATGACGAAAATGAAACTAGATTGACACTTTTTGACTGAACTAGCAAATTTGAACAAACCATAAGAATGAAAACAAAACTTAATAAAGTGATGTTTTTGTTATTGTGGTTTATTCAAGTTTGTTATTTCAGTCAAAATGTGTTTTACGATTTGCTATTTCTGACCCTAGATTTTTATTTTTGTTGCAATTTTCATGCATATCGTTAACATATTTTGAAAAAATAACATTTTTTAACAAACTTCAATGACGAAAATGAAACTCGATAAACACAATTGGACTGAAATAGCAAATTTGAACAAACCACAAGGATGAATACAACACTTAATAAACTGTTGTTTTTGTTATTGTAGTTTGTTCAAGCTTGTTATTTCAGTCATAATGTGTTTATGATTTGCTGCATCTGACCCTAGATTTTTATTTTCGTTGCAATTTTCATGCTATTGTTAACGTAGTTTGGGCTAAAGTAGCAGATTTTAACAAACCACAATGTCGAAAATGAAACTCGATAGACACTTTGACTGAAATAACAAATTTGAACAAACCACAATGATGAAAACCACACTTTACTATAAATTTATAGAAGTTTTTTTTTTATTTTTTTGGCTTCCATGTTAATATATCGTAGTGGAGAATCAGACTCAAACTTAACAGGTTCACACACAAGGCATAGAAATTGAAGGCAGTACATGGTCCCGGATGTCGATAAGGGATTTGCTTATAGATGGTTTAGGAATTTGTCACGCTTATGTTAATCCACGTTTAATTTCAGCTCCTTGCTGAACTGTAACAAAATGTGGTGTTATTTTTGTTGGTTAATGAAAGTTTGTTTTTTCTAGTGAAAAAAACAATTAAACGATAACTTTTTTCTATTTTTATTTTTTTCACATATATTATTTGTATACTACATATTAAAAATAAATGAGAGAATGGCAGTTTGCGTCCTTGTAGTTTAACCAAATTTACGGTTTGTGTCAAAAAGTTAAAATGTATGGTTTTCGTCTAATAGTTTTGTTTTCACTTACAACAAAACTCGTCCCCATTAATCATATTAACTCTGGTCGTTAAACATACAAGTGTGCCCCTCATGTGGGGTTTGTGGAAGACGAATGAAAGAACGACGAAGATGAAAATGGTACTCCCTCCGTCTCATTAAAGGTGTCATGGTCTGAAAAACACAAAGTTCAAAGTTATATTGAATGATTACTTTTTTTTTGTTTAGCAAATAACAATAATGCTTTTGAAAATTGGGTCCATCAATATTGTTTATTAATGTTAATTGTGTGTTTAAGGGTAAACTTGAAAATTGTCTAATAAATGTTAAAAGTGGAGTTTGTTAATACACATCAACGTCTTTTTGCAACTTAATGCTTTCTAGTTTCTCTCTTCCTTTTTAATACAAACTTATCTTCTGTTTCATATACAGCTTGTCATGTTGGCAAATCAATAAAACTGTCTTTACCATTAACCAATTTTCAAATTTCTAGCATCTTAGATTTATTATAATTTGATGACTGGGTCCTGCATCTAGATTATCTTTTGATGGTCATCATTATTTTCCGATATGTATTGATCATTGAAGAAACGTGGATCTACTCACTGGTAGCAGATCTACTTTCCTCGGGTGTGATTATACTATTTCACCGATGGTTCTTCTGGATCTGTGTTCTTCCACCTACAAAATGAACAGCGCCGTTACTTACCCCTCAGAAAGGGACAGAGGGGTCCTCTTTGGGGTAACCCTCCGGCGTGAGAATCAGTATATTGTGGAGAAGATGATAATGTGTGTAAGGGAATCTCAAGAGTATTGCTGAATAGCTGAATACCCTCTGATTGTGAGACTGTGTGTTTGTGTGTAACTGACTGTGAGTGAATATAATTCAATATGATTGAATGTGATATCACTGCCTGTAACTGTCAATGATTGAGAATGAATGTCATCAAAGTGGAGTTGATGCTGTATTTATAATGCTAGGGTTTCCACTGATTGGGCTCAACCTCGTTGGCCTCCTCCAATCGCACTGCGCCACTTGTCCTCTGGGACACCTGGCGCTTTCTCGTTGGTTGTAATCACGTGGTAACACATGTGTCATGCTGAGTTGTCGACCTTTCATTTGACAGCGGTCAACATCAGCATATTCTTACTCCTTAAAAAGATGCCTTCTGGAAGGTTGTCTGATGTGCACAATCAAGGTTGCCCTAATCCTGATTTGGATAAGGACGAGGTTGATTATGTGCACGTATGATATGCGCCCACCCTGAGGATGCGCGAGGTCTTCTCTTTATTCTCACGCGCAGATATTTCATGCGCAGATGTGATATGCACGAGCATGTGATATGCGCCGCGCGCTGATGCGTTGCGCGCATATGTGATGCGCGAGCATATGTGTGCCTGGGCAGATGTGATATGCACGGGCATGTGATATGCGCCGCGCACTGATGCGCCGCGCGCATATGTGATGCGCGAGCATATGTGTGCCTGGGCATATGATGCCTGAGCATGTTTTGTATGCGCCATGCGCATAGGTTTTGGCTTTGTGCCTTCATAATGTCTTTATCTTGTGGGTTGACCCGCCTTGCTCGGTGTTGAGGCGGGTACATACCTCTTCAAGCCCCCCCAGTCTAATGTGTGTCTTATCTCGCGCGAGCGCGGTAAGATAGATATTAGACTTACTGATTTGGTCTTTTAAAAGGGGTTTTGTCGTTTTCTTGGTTGTTTCCATCGTTGCGCGAAGTTCTATCCATTTGGTTGAAACGAAGGGTCCAAACACGTGGTTAGTTGGTGGTGACGTGCGCCGTAAACGTGTCAGGCGTTTCGTGTGCTCGAGGTGCTACAGTTGCCTTTCATGTCCCCTCACACAGCTGTCTTGAACACGTGTCGCGCTCGCATTGGTTAGCACCTGCGAGTGGGGGCGCGTCTCTGCTCCGTGGCAGGTCAGTTACGTTTTCATGTCCCCTCAAACAGTGTCAAGGACACGTGCCACGACCACGTTGGCTCACAGCTGCGAGTGGGGGCGCGTGAAAATCCGATCAGTTGCCAAATTTCTCTCTCCTGGGCCTATAAAAGCAGGCCCTTAAGAAATTTTCTATCTTCATCTTCATTGTTGCAAATTTTCGAATTTCTGCCTTTCATATTCTGAATTGAGTGTTTTCATCGTTTCAAAACTTCTATTATTTGCTGCTGCAGTTGTATGTCTGATAGTTCAGACTCGTCTAGCCCCTCAATCACCTCTATTGCCTCTCGAAGACGCCGTGTGAAATCTGTGGTGATGTCGACATTGAAGCAAAAGGGGAAAGGGAAGAGGGTTGTTGAGACCACATCGGAGGAAGTAGGGAGGACCAAGGCCACAAAAAGGTGGAATGAAATCCCCTGCAAATTGAAGCAGGCCGATCTCGACAGCCTCATCGCCTCTCAGGGCTTTCTCCCCCTGTTTGGCTGCATGTTGCCTGGGGCCGGGCAAACGGCGGCGGACCCGCCTGCCGGCTATATATCCCTATATAGCCACTTTTTCACCCACTGCAACCTTCGTCTCCCGATAACAAGGTTTGTGGGTGCACTGCTGAAGTTCTATGGGATTCATATATCCCAAGTCCATCCGTTTGGACTAGTGCACGTGACTCACTTTGAGTTCATGTGCAAATCCCAGCGCGAGGAGCCCACTCCTCGGCGCTTTCAGTATTTTTACAAGCCCAAGATCCAAGACAATTGGTTCTCTTTTATTCCTCGCAGTCAGAAGGTGAAGTGCTCCACTGTTTCATTCAAGAGCCTTCATGACTGGTCTGAGAGGTTCTTTTACATAAGGGCTGGTGTGATCCCCATCCGTATGACCATGCGCTCTATCTCTTCTGCGCCTGCGGATGAGGGTGTCCTCAAGAACCCAACTGGCGCCTGGGTTAAGAAACTGACCGCCGAACCATCTCCCGCGAAGAAAATTCGCGAGGAGGCGCTGGTGGGTGTCGGCATGAGTAGACTGTGGGCCGACCGCGCGCTTGAGCCCGTTATCCAAGTCGACGGGTTGTGTAAGTTTATTTCATTGCTTTATTTCTTTTTCTGCGCGAACATAATTCTTTTGCTGATATCACTTGACTTGTTTTTGCGCAGTCACCAAGGATTATATCCTTGCCGCTTATGACGATCAAGTGGAGGGTGGCTCCGTCGCGCTTGGCGCTGGGGAGGTTGGTTTCCCAGATCGCTTCGATGACATGTTCATCCCAGTGGATCTGGATTTTGACTTTGACAGTGACGCGCCTGGTAAGCCTTCGCACTTATGCTCATTCCTTTAGAATACCCAAGTTTATTAACAGTTCTGTTGCTTGTTTTTGCAGATGCGCTTGAAAACTACGAGCTGGAGCTCGCGGAAGAGGAGGAGGAGGAAGAGGAGGCGCCCCTACTAAAACGCAAAGCTAAGGGGAAATCTGGCACAGGGGCCAGTAAGAAACAAAAGAAAGATGACACCCCTGTCGCTCATCCCCATGCTCAAACGAAGGGACCTAAGGAAACCCAGGTGTTTACCACCAAGGTTTCTTTAGCTTCCCTGCCTGTGAGAGTGGGCCGACCTCCTGTCCACTTGAGGTATGGTGGCGTCACCTCCTCCGTTCGCGCGGCTGAAGAGAGAAGCAGTGCCGCGCCTGCAACAGGTATACTTTGCTTATCTTCATCTGATTGAATTGTTATTAAACCTTTGCTCCTTTGAATGTTTGCAGGACCGGCGACGGTCGCAGATCAGCCGCAGGCGCCACAAGGTGCTGAGGCTGCGCCGGGGGCAGCTTCGGAGTCCCCTGTTCTACCCTCTGAAAAGGGTAGAATGAACTTTATGGCGATGTTCACCGCGCGAACAGAATTGCGCCAAGGTATGTTTTGCACACTTGTCTTCTGAATTTTTCTTTTGGATTCAGTCATAAACCATTTTTCCTTGTTGATTTGTTCATAGGAGTTGTAGCTGGCGCACAAGTTGCTGGTGACACTCCTGGCGCCGTTGCCGGCGCCGCTGGTTCTGTTCCTGCTCCTGCTAGTGCTGAATCTCCCCTTATTGGGATTACCAAGGAGCAGGAAACCGTATTGCGCGCCGAACTGGCGGCGTCGAGACCTCCCTCGCCTCCTCCTACACGCAGCCCTCCCCGCGAGACTGGTTTGGAGCCCTCCAGGTCGCAGGAGAAGAGGCCTATTGAAGAAGATGAGGAGGATGAGGGGGCTCAAGCTGAAGACTCCTTGGGAGACCGCGCCAGCCCTGCGATGCCACAAGAGTTCGCAGCGCAGACTTCTGGTGGGGCTGGCGCTGACTTTTCTGCTTCATCCCCGCAGGTATGTTTTAATTTGTTGCTCCGCCGCGCGTACCTCCATATAAGTATGTTTTATGACTTAGAACATTTCTTGTGTTTTGCAGGAAGGTGACCACGTTTACCGCCCGAGATGGAATATTAATGAAGACAGTTCCTTCCAATCCATGGGCGTATGCGAGGACTTCTGGGCTCATGCCGTGCCTCCTACTGAAAGGAGGTATCAGGAGGAGCGCACCCGCGCGGACTTGCTGAATGACCATATTTTCGCTGGGTCGGCTTTCTTTGCTGCCTCCCAGGA
Organism: Bidens hawaiensis; assembly: GCF_021521415.1. Taxonomy (NCBI): domain Eukaryota; kingdom Viridiplantae; phylum Streptophyta; class Magnoliopsida; order Asterales; family Asteraceae; genus Bidens; species Bidens hawaiensis. Next base: position 71,296 of record NW_027506344.1, on the reverse strand, counting down.
GCTTCGTCGTGATTATATTAAAGTACGCGATGCTCTTGTGGAAGCCCAGCGAGAGGCTAAGGTGGCCGCCTGGAACCTTTCTGATGCTCGCGCACGAGCTGAGAAACTCCAGGCGGAGCTCAGCGAAAACCGAGCAAGTGCCAACACCGCCTATATTAAGCGCGGGCATGAGCTCCAAGCTGCGCGGGAGAAGCAGCAGGTGGCGGAGGCCGAAGTTGCCAAGTACGCGCGTAGAGTGCGTGTCTTGGAACAGCAGGCTGAGGCGCGTGACCAAGCTATCGTCCAGAGTATCACTGAGAAATCATCACTGGAGAGCGAGGTTGCGCGCCTGAAGAGGGAGTTGGCGGCCGCGCAGGCCGATAGAGATGAGGCCTTGGCGACGGCAGCGTCCAGCCAGGAAGCACTTGGTGCTGCGCAGGCGGATAAAGAAAAAATTTTGGCGGCAGCAGCGTCTGATAAGGAGGAGCTAAAAAAGACCAAGGAAACTGTTGAGTTATTAAACTCCCAGGTTCCTGCCCTCGAGACGTCTGTTGCTGGCCTCGCGCAGGATCGCCAATGGCTGGTGTCACAGGGCATGACTCGTTGCGCTTTGGCGATGAAATATTCCGCCGAGTTTCAGGCCCTTGTGATGGACTGCAATGCTGCCGCGCGCTTGGTGGGTCGAGCTGAAGGGTTTACGGATGGGTATGAATATGGCATGTTGAAGAAGAACCCATCCGAGTACCCTTACAAGAGCGACGCGGCCTGCGCGGACATGGCCGCGGTGGGGGAGAAGTATATGAATACTCCCATCCCCATCCTTATGCAGGTACCTTGACCTTAATGAGTTTTACTTGATTAATTTTCCAAGTGTTTTGTACTCAATACTTTTCTAATGATTTGCAGATAGCTGCGCTTGCTGACCAGCCCGACCTCGGCGCGCTAAAGAAGTTGCTCGATGAATGCGAGAGGGCTGGTAGCGATGATGGTGGCGCGGGGGATGTTGCCCCTGCCAGCGGCACTGGCGCTGCGAAAGAATCTGCTCCTGACACCGTCGTGATAGAAGACTCCAATGAGGAGGAAGAACTTGACTATGGTCAGTTCGGAGATGAGGAGCAGGCCGCGCCAGATGCTGCGGGAGATGATGAGGGTGATGAAGTGGCTGACGTCGACGTGGAGACTTGAGAAGCCCTTCATCAAATTTTATAATTTTTTTTTTATATACTTGTAATTTGTAACTCATCATACTTGTAAATTTCAATGCTATGGAATGAAACTTGTTTTCTCTTTTTTACATCTTGCGCATTTCCATTCATCTCTTCATGTTTGCTTGTATAGATATAAGATATGCTTGCACGTTAAAATAAGAACAAGGTTGTAAGGAAATTATTCACTTAACCATAGTCCTATTTTGTAAGTGGTTTCGCAGTATCTTGTTTATGCTGACAAGCGCGATAACTTTTCACAATTCCTTTTTCGCGCGTCGTTGTTGCGCGGTTTTTATATGGAAGTATGAGTTTTAGCCATTACATGTCAGCATGTGTTACTCAGATACCCACTATGATTCCGAGCGCGACCTCGACCTGAGACCTTAACAACTATGATATGGCATGTACTTTGCCTTAGTTGTGTTTAAGGATTTTTATGATCAGGCTGCGCGGGATGTAAGATGGATGTTTGTGAGTGTTTTGAGCTAAGGCTCTTTGTTTTGGGCTAAGGCCCTGACGTTTTAGAGTTAAGACTCATTAACGTGTTTGAGCTAAGGCTCGTAGGTTTGGGCTAAGGCCCTGACGTTTTAGAGTTAAGACTCGTTAACGCGTTTGAGCTAAGGCTCGCGCATGTATGTTTTACTTCGTTTTATTTTGTTTTGAAGTCAATATAGTGTTGTCATATTGCTCCAAATTAATAAAGGAAGTGTGAAACATGTATGCAAAGGTAATAGAACAAATATTGAAAGATAGCGCGAATCATCATTCATGATTGCTTAAAAGCCTTGATTACATATTTGAACTTTTACATGAAGCATTTTCTAAGCTGTGCCGCGTTCCACGCGCGCGGTATCTTTTTTCCATTCAAATCTTTTAAAGTGTACGCGCCTTTCCCCAAATCTTCTGAAATTTGATAAGGTCCCTCCCAATTGGGGGACATTTTTCCTGGGGGTATCGCGCGGCTAGCTTCATTGTTTCGAAGGACAAAGTCATTTTTCTTGAAGTGGCATTCTTTAACGCGCTGATTATAATATTTTTCCAGCTTTTTCTTGTATTTGGCTTCATTGATGATAGCCGCTTCTCTGCGCCCTTCAAGCAAGTTGAGGTCCAATCTTCTTTCGCGCTCGTTATCAGTCTTGCTCATCATGAGTACCCTATGGGATGGGCATCCAATTTCTGCTGGGATCATAGCCTCTGTCCCATAGGTTAGGCTGAACGGGGATTCGCCATTGCTAGTTTTGCTTAATGTCCTGTGCGCCCACAGGACATTAGGTAACTCTTCGACCCAAGAATGGGATTCTCCCTCCAACCTTTTCTTCAGCCCATTTAACAAACTTTGATTCGCGCGCTCCACTTGGCCATTCCCCTGAGGGTGGTAGACCGAAGTGAAGATTTGGTTGATGTGCAATTCTTTGAGCCAGCTGGATATCTTCCTGTCAGTGAATTGTTTGCCATTGTCGCTCACAATTTCCATAGGAAGGCCAAAACGGCAAATGATGTGGCTCCAGATAAATTGCTTCATCGCCTCAGCTGTGATTTTTGCTAGTGGCTTGGCTTCAACCCATTTTGTGAAATAGTCTACTGCCACTACCAAAAATTTCACTCGCCCTTGCGCTTGCGGCAGGGGCCCCACAATATCAATGGCCCATTTGTGGAAAGGCCATGCGGAGGTCACTGGAATCAAGTTGTTCTTTGGCCGCATGGTGTTTGGCGCGTGGCTCTGACATGCCTTGCATTTTTGGATTTCTTTTAGCGCATCCAAGTAGATGCCTGGCCAATAGTAGCCTGCGCTCATTGCCTTGGCAACCACCATGCGCGGGCCAGCGTGTATTCCGCAGATTCCTTCGTGAATCTCCCTAATCACATAGCTTGCGTCTTCAGCATCCAGGCATTTCATGAGCGGTCCAAGATAAGAGCGTCGATATAATGTACCCTCAAGTAGTTCATAGTTCTGCGCCTTGTGTCTTATCTTCCTCGCCTGCGCACGATCGTCCGGTAACTTCCCCTCCTTCATGAATTCCATTATTGGAGTTATCCAGGATGAAGGGGTTGTATGAATTACAAGGACCGATTGCGTTTGCACTGACGGGTTGCTCATTACTTCCACCCTGACATCTTTGCCAAAGTGATCAAAATTAGTTGATGCCATTTTACTCAACGCGTCAGCGGACTTGTTTTCGCTGCGCGAGATGTGTATGATTCTGAAGAAGTCAAACTGCTCAACGAGCTTTTTTGCCTGCTCTAGATATAGAGGCATTGTGTTCTCCTTGGCGTCATATAGGCCGTTGACCTGAGCAGCTACCAAGTAAGAATCAACATGGGCCTCTAGCCTTTTAACTCCAAACTTGCGCGTAATGCGCAGACCAGCCAGCAGGGCTTCATACTCAGCCTCATTGTTGGTACTCTTGAAGTCCAACCTAATAGCATAAGTATATTCATGATTATCAGGGTCCACCAGTTTGAGGCCTGCGCCGGACCCTTCGCTGTTGGAGGCTCCATCAGTGAATAGCCTCCAAACATCTTCTTCATCATTTGCTCGCGGAGGGTCTACCTCGCGCTGAGCTTCTTCAATCTTTCCCTCTGGGATTTCCGTGATGAAATCCGCTAAAACTTGACCCTTTATTGCTGGACGGGGCTTATAGGTGATCGTGTGTTCACCTAATTCCAGCGCCCACTTTGTCAGTCTTCCGGAGAGCGCAGGGCGTCGCAAGACTTGCTGGATGTTGTAACCAGTCAGAACTTCAATAGGATGACAATTGAAGTATCTATGGAGCTTGCGCGACGCGTGTGTTAGTGACAAAACTAACTTTTCCATGATGGAATAGCGCGTCTCAGGGTCTGTGAGCACCCGACTCACATAGTATATTGGCGTTTGGATCCCCTTGCGATCCACCAATAATACTGCGCCGATGGCGCGATCTCCAGCTGACAAGTACAATGTAAGGGTTTCGCCAGGAAGTGGAGCTGTGAGCGCGGGCAGCTTTATGAGACATTCTTTTATCTCAGTGAAAGCTTGCTCAGCCTCAGGCGTCCACTTGAATTGGCTCTTCTTCAAGCAGTTCCTCAAAGTGTTAACGAATGGAGTAGATTTGCTGGCGTGGTTCGCTAGGAACCTGTTGATTGACACCAGTCTACCATTCAGCTTCTGAACCTCTTTCATGGTGGATGGTGAAGGCATGTCAAGGATGGCTTCCACCTTTTCAGGGTTCACCTTGAAACCATCCTTAGTGACCATTACACCAAGAAATTTCCCCTCTTCCGCGCCGAAAGTACATTTGCTCGGGTTGAGCTTCATGTTAACTTCCGTTAGGCGCTGAAGAGTTTCCTCGATGTCTTTGAGCATTTGTCTCTCCTCCCTGCTCTTGATCACCAAATCATCAACGTAGACTTCTAGATTTCTTCCGATTTGTTCACTGAAAACCGAATCCATAAGTCTCTGATAGGTGGCGCCCGCATTCTTTAGACCAAAGGGCATTTTTGTGTAACAAAAAACACCCTTGTCGGTCCTGAAGGCCGTCTTGTCTTCGTCTTGTGGTGCCATTTGAATCTGGTGATAGCCTTTGTAGGCATCCAGGAAACATTTGAGGTTGAATGGCGCCACGGAGTCCACCTTTGCGTCGATGTTTGGTAGGGGGTAACAGTCTTTCGGACATGCTTTGTTGAGGTCCTTGAAGTCAATACACATCCTCCATGACCCGTTGCTTTTCTTTACCATCACAGGATTGGCTACCCACGTCTGGTATCGGATCGGGCGGATGATTTTTGCGCGCAACAGGTCCTCAACTTGCTCATTCATGGCCTTCGCCTTTTCATCCCCCATGATTCTCTTTTTCTGAGCAATTGGCTCCACCGACTTGAACGTGTTAAGAGAATGTTGCGCCAAGTCTCGCGGGACCCCCGTCATATCGGAGTGTTGCCACGCGAAAACCGACGTGTATTTTGTGAGCAACCTTTTCATTCTCAATCTCGTTTCGTCTGAAATGGTAGCGCCAATTGTGACCGTTTGCTCTGGGAATTTTGGGTTTAAAATCCACTTCTCTAGCGCATTGTCTGCCATTGGAAGTTTCATTCTCCCTTCCCGCGGCGTACTTGTCACCGCGTACAAATGATCGCGGTAAACAAATGTTACGCCTGTTGGTGTAGGGAACCCCAATGCGCCGTGCGCTGGCGACGGTACAGCATTAAATTGGGCAATCGTTCCCCTACCCAGGATCATATTGTGGCATGACGTGGTGGGCAAGACCAAGAAGTTGACAACTTCGGCTCGCTTGTGCTCATCATCCCCCATAGTTAATTCAAACTGAATCTGGCCTAGGGGATGGATGATTTCATTTGAAACACCACAGATTGGTGCGTTCACAATTTCGAGCCGCGCTTGGTCTGCCGGGTCTAACTTTCTGAAACATTGCTCATACATAATGTCAGATTCGCTTCCAGTGTCCACCAGGACTTTTGACACTTCGTAATGAGCAATGTGTGTGGTGATGACGAGAGGACTGCTTATTGAAGGGCCTCCCCTGATTCTTGGGAAGATGACTTGCTGCTCGCGCCAATCCCCGTGGATTTGCGCGCTTCTCTTTTTTGACGTCTGCCCTTGTCGTCCCCCCTCAGCCACACAGATTCTTTTGTATTTCTTGCTGGCAGAGGCTCCTTCCGGTTGCTCATCTTCTATTCTTTGGTTTTTCACCAAGTGAGCCAGCCTGCCTGACTTTACATCCTTCTCGATCGCATCCTTTAAATGATGGCATGCGTCGGTATTGTGGCCCGGGGACCTGTGAAATTCACAATATTTGCCACTGTTTTGCGGTCCCTTGTAGTGTAGCTGCTTGGGGGGCTTGAATTGAACATTCTCAGTACTTAACACCTGTGAAGGTGTTTTAGTGAGGGGTGTCCATATTCTTGGCAGAGGTCTGCTAGGATCTCTGCCGCCCTCCCTCTTGTCACCCTCCCCGCGATTACGAGCATCTTTTTGGGGTTGGGGTGAGCTTGGTTGCGCTTGCTTTTCTGCTGAAGAAAAACTTGTTGGCTGCAACCTGGACCATACTGAGTTCTGTTTGGCCCTCTTCTCTTTGCTGCGCGGTGATTCAGCCTGATGCGCTCTTTCTCTTGCCCTATCTTGGGCAATCTGTTTTTCATTTCTCGCGAAAACTCGCGATGCCTCCATTAACTTGGCCCACGTGGTGGGCATGCCATCTTTGCTTACGAGAGCTCTTCGTAATTGATCACTGCGCGCGCCTTGTATAAAGGCCACGCGCAGGAGTTGCTCGGTTATACCTCCGATTGCCAGAGACTCCTGATTGAACCGAGTGATGTAATCTTCAATCGTTTCATCATTCCTGCGTATGCAGTGCATGATGTCATCAGGATCGCGCGTGTGCCTGCGCTGCTGTACGAAGTGGGCTTGGAACTTTTCTAATAGTTCCTTGAACCCATCAATTTGCCCAGTCGGCAAGCTCTCGAACCATACCCGCGCTGCGCCCGTGAGGCAGCGAGCAAACATATGACACCATGTTGGCATCGTCCAGCTCTCTAGGTTTCCCGTGTTATAGAAGCCTTGCAAAAAGTCATCTGGATCTGTTGTGCCATCATATTTGCCCAGACCACTTGGCATCTTGGTCTTGTGCTGGATGGGAGCCTGCGCGATGCGCGCAGTAAACTTTGAGTGTTTTACCAGGATGGCTGGTCTGTAGGGCGTGGTTACGTCCACTTGCCCTCTGACCGGTGGGCTGTACGGCATGTGCAGATCCAGATCTGCTCTGGCTCCAGGCGCCATGTTCACAGGCGCGCGGAGCTGTGAGCCTCCTGCATGAGTATCCCGTGTCTTCCTCATGCTATGCACTTCTTCATCACTGAACTCAGTGTGTGCAGTGTGTGCAGAATGTCCTTCTTCCGGCGCGCGCGGCCTTTTTGTAGTCTGTTTATCAAACGCTTGCCTTTGTGTTTGGTTGGCCAGCTTCTTCTGTTTGACCATTTCATTGTACTTTTCCATCAGACGCCGCTGCTCGTTTATGAGCCATTCATTCGGATCATTTGTTTCTTCTTCTGGACCCATTGGTCCTTTCAGTTTCGCGCCTGCCATATTTTGTAACGTGAGATCGTCTGGAGGAGTTTCAGTCTGGCCGTGAGGGGTTGTGACGAAGGGACGGTTGCTGGTGGTACGCGTAGAATCACGCGGAACCCTCAGAACCTGCTGTCCGTCGTTAATACCCTCACGTTCAATATCCTCCAGAGCTTGATCAACGTTACGAACGCCAGAAACCATGGTGATTGATTTTTATGTAGATCTGATGAGATCTGATTGCCGATGTAACAGTGGATGGCGCCAATGAAGAAACGTGGATCTACTCACTGGTAGCAGATCTACTTTCCTCGGGTGTGATTATACTATTTCACCGATGGTTCTTCTGGATCTGTGTTCTTCCACCTACAAAATGAACAGCGCCGTTACTTACCCCTCAGAAAGGGACAGAGGGGTCCTCTTTGGGGTAACCCTCCGGCGTGAGAATCAGTATATTGTGGAGAAGATGATAATGTGTGTAAGGGAATCTCAAGAGTATTGCTGAATAGCTGAATACCCTCTGATTGTGAGACTGTGTGTTTGTGTGTAACTGACTGTGAGTGAATATAATTCAATATGATTGAATGTGATATCACTGCCTGTAACTGTCAATGATTGAGAATGAATGTCATCAAAGTGGAGTTGATGCTGTATTTATAATGCTATGGTTTTCACTGATTGGGCTCAACCTCGTTGGCCTCCTCCAATCGCACTGCGCCACGTGTCCTCTGGGACACCTGGCGCTTTCTCGTTGGTTGTAATCACGTGGTAACACATGTGTCATGCTGAGTTGTCGACCTTTCATTTGGCAGCTGTCAACATCAGCATATTCTTACTCCTTAAAAAGATGCCTTCTGGAAGGTTGTCTGATGTGCACAATCAAGGTTGCCCTAATCCTGATTTGGATAAGGACGAGGTTGATTATGTGCACGTATGATATGCGCCCACCCTGAGGATGCGCGAGGTCTTCTCTTTATTCTCACGCGCAGATATTTCATGCGCAGATGTGATATGCACGAGCATGTGATATGCGCCGCGCGCTGATGCGTTGCGCGCATATGTGATGCGCGAGCATATGTGTGCCTGGGCAGATGTGATATGCACGGGCATGTGATATGCGCCGCGCGCTGATGCGCCGCGCGCATATGTGATGCGCGAGCATATGTGTGCCTGGGCATATGATGCCTGAGCATGTTTTGTATGCGCCATGCGCATAGGTTTTGGCTTTGTGCCTTCATAATGTCTTTATCTTGTGGGTTGACCCGCCTTGCTCGGTGTTGAGGCGGGTACATACCTCTTCAATCATTATTCTCGTTATATATAAGACCGTATTTCCATTAATCAACAAGTCTGATGTCTATGCCTTGTTCAAAAATTTTTGTTCCATTTGTTGAACGTCAATTTAACTATAAAAAAACGTTTAAAAAATGTCAATTTTTGTTCCCTTTGCAATTCTCATAGCTAGGGTTACTCACACACTGTCATGCCAACATAATAGTGATCAGCAGTGAACAAAATGATTGCGCATATGGTGGAAAGCGATACGAGCTGCTCACTACGCGGATTGAGTTATTTTAACATTTTTCGTTTAATATATATATATATATATATATTGATATTAATGCCGCTAACAGGTCGATAGACTTTATTTGCCAATTTTCTTAGTGTTCATATTTGATATTGAGACAGATCATGGGTAGACTTTTTCTATTTAGTTTTGAAATCTTCAAGTTTTAATTTTTGCTTTGCTTTTTCTTTAATGCTTCTTATATCCTTTTTAAATTTATTTAAAATGATTCTTTTTGTTGTATTCAATATATGGGTTGATTAAAAAGTGTAAAAGAAAGAACTGTAATAAATTATTTAACAGAAAAGTAAGTTGATTGAAGATAAAAAAAAGGCAAATTGAATTAAAAAAAAATGAAAAATAGGATAATAGACTACTTAAAACTTATAAAATAAAAGTAAATATCTAATTTGATAAATATATTTCTAACTATAAATATTTGATAAATAAGTTCTTCAGTTACATTCTAAAAATAATGAAAAATATTTGATGCTTATATGTAATTGTGAAGATTAACTAAAACTCTAAAATACATTAATTGGTCACATCTCACATTATTTTCACATAAAACAACTTCAAAAAGGTTTAGTCATGAATTTAAGCGTGTTTACTTGATAGATGGTAGCCAGGTTGGTGATTCTATATAATAACAAGCTTTTTAATGTATGAGCATAATCATGTCTTGCTACTCAAACATGTTATGGACCGACTTATCAAGATTTGGTACAATCTTCACTTAGACATAGGCCCTAGTTAGCCGCATAAGGAGTATCAGGAGCAGGATCAGGAGCAGGAGGCGGTGATCCACCATTAGCAGGAGGCGAGGAACCGCCATCCGCTGGAGGTGGTGAACCACCTGAAGCTGGTGGAGGAGGTGACCCACCTGCTGCGGGAGGGGGAGGTGATTTGCCTTTTGCAGGAGGCGAGCCTTTTGCGGGAGGTGGTGTCTTAGAACAATCGAAAGAGCAAAGGCAAGTGTCTTTCCCTTCAAGCTTTTTACAATCACCTTTGGTTGCTTTCTCCTCTTTTTTACACTTTTCTTCACATTTCTTGGCGTCACATGTTTTGCCGGTAAACAACTTGCTAGGCTTTTCACATAATTTTGGAGCCGGAGCCGGAGCCGCAACCGCTTTTTTTGTTCACCAAGTTTGATTCAAATAGATTAGTAAAAGCTAGGGTTGAGCAATAAACAAACCATTAACCAAAACCGACAAAACCGGACCAAAACAACCGACAACTGTTATCATTTTTTTGTACCATCGATTAATTGAAATTAACCAAACCAAGTCATTCATATTGTATAAGACAAAAGATACTTGTTTTAGTTTCTTAATTAAAAATAAATAAACCGAACCCGTGAATTATGTATTAATTAATTTTGTATCATGCTTTGTGTCATGTTGTAATATTTGACACCTCTACTTAGAACTATATATATAACTAACAAATTAATATAAATGTAACATGCCAAAATAGGTTTAATGAAATACCTAATAGAACAACAAAGTAAAGGAGCAAGATGACTGCGCACATAACAAAGGATTTTTTTGCCATTTTTAAGTCGGGTGAAGAGAAATGAGAGATGGTATGGGTATTTATAAAAGAATTAAGATGAATAGTGGAAACTAAAATTATCAAGATATACAAGAATTAATTTCCATTTTCCACACATGTCTTATTTTGGTTATGGTGATTATGTGTGTTATGTACCTAAAATACAATGGACACACGTTTTAAAAACACAAACATCTATTTCTTTTACCAGCAACTAGAATTAAAAAAAGAAAATAGAAAATCATCAAAATAGTCTAATTTGACCTAAAATTTCCAAAAATAGCCCATGTTCTACGAAAATCCCCAAAAGGCCTAAAAATCTTGTCGGGTCCAACGGAAACAATAACTGATCCGACGGATTTCGTGGACCTTTAAAATCGTGTCATGTGTCAACGTATTAATGGATTGGACCGAATTTCTAAAAGAACCGTTAGATCGGACGGAATTTTAGTGGGTCCGACAGAATTCTTTATCTTCTACTTGTCAAACCCTAGACCTCCACAACCAACCTCCATAACCAACCTTCATCTCAATCTTTCTTATTCTCCACAAAATCAAGCAAATCCATAATGCATGTAAATCACTTAGTTTTCGAGGAGAATACAACTATAGTGTTCAATTTCACTCTAAAACTCAAAATCAAAATCCCCCGAATTGAAAACCTAGGGTTCAACGAACAAATCAAATAGTCAGATCCGACGGAAACATTAACTGAACCGTCGGATCCGACTGTTAATTATTATGTCGGCCACCTCACGAATCCGTTTGATAGCTTAAAAAACGTCAGATTCACCAAAATATTTGAATACGTGTCAATATTTGATAGGTAAACTGACCCGTTGGATCTGAGTTATTGTTTCTGTCGGACCAGACTAGATTTTTAGGCCATTTTGGGTTTTTGTAGAACATGGGTTATTTATGAAAATTTTGGGTCAAACTAGGCTATTTTACCCCTCCTACTTAGAAACTCCTAGCTGGGAGGGGAAAAAACAAAAGTTACATATTAAGTAACGGGGTTCTTAACCACGGTACCCAATTCAATTTAAAATTACAATTACCAGAAGATACTATAAATAAGAAACCGAAACAACATAGTCAAAAAGAAAATCTCAAGTAAATTGCGGTTTTTGTTATTGTGGTTTGTTCAAGCTTGTTATTTCAGTCAAAATGTACGATTTGTTGTTTCTTTTCCTAGTTTTTTTTATTTTCGTTGCAATTTTCATCCATATAGTTAACATATTTTGGACTGAAATAGCATATTTTAATAAACCACAAGGACGAAAATGAAACTCGATAGACACTTTTGGACTGAAATAGCAAATTTGAACATACCAAAAGGATGAAAACCACACTTACTCGAAAATCTTTCTTATCAAGCTTCAAAATGACGTTGAATGAAAGTTCACTCATTTATTCATTCACATGTGTTCATAATTTTTAGTCTACCACTCACAGATCACCTCCTTGACCCACCGCCTCCTCCTCCACCAACACATTTTGTACTCAGTACTTATTGGCTCAGAGTCTCTTAGCTAGCTTTTAATTAACTGATATTGGATTTTAATATTCCAAACTTTGGCCTATTGGCCGATATTAATCCCAAATTAAGAAATTCTTTGAGTTAATCCCAACTTTCATCTTGTTGGTCACCAAGTCTTTTCCTAAAGGAGACTAACCCAGTTAATATTCAAGAAAAAATTATCATTTCTCCATGTTCAGGGGACAAATGAGAAAGTAATTAAACTTAAAAACCAGCCGCCACCCCACCGCGCCACCACCATCTTGCAGATTATAGGTTTATGAAGGGAGAGTTTGAAAATGTATACTATTATTATTAATTAATTAATATATGTGGTAATGAAAAAATAAATAAATAATACATATTATATAAAGTTAAAATTAAAAAAATATATAAAAATAATAATAAAAATATAAAATTGATTAATAAATAGTAAACGAGCTAACTTCGAGCTTGAAAAACCACTCATGAGCTGAGCTCAAGCTTTAGAAATAAAGATAGAAGCGAGGCGAGCTCGAGCTTAAGCTCTGTGTAAATTAAACGAGTTGAGCTCGTCTCAGCTTGTTTGCACACCTAGTTGGAGAAGAAAATTAAACTTGAAGAAATTACATATTTTGTTTAAAAACTAACTAGGTTCCATTAAAAAAAGGCTCAGTAGAGGCCAATATGGTGAATGTTGGGATTAACCTAGTGAATTCTTAAGTTGAGATTAATGACGGCCCAAAGGCTAAAGTTTGGATTATTAAAATCCAATATCCCTTTAGTTAACCATTTAGGCTTGTTACCGGCTCAGCACTAGTGCAGAGGTTGCCAAACAGCCACTAAACTTACTATTCATATAGAAATTCTTTATTGAATATCTTTGATTTAAAAGAAAGGTAGTGTATGCCGGTAATCAAGAGGCAATCAAACTCAAACAAATTGATATAAACAGATTGAAAGAACAAAGAATTGGAATAAACTTGCTTGATCATATGTATTCGATCTGATTGATTACATGGTGTTGATGGGTATATACAGGGGTGACTCGTGGGGCAGCGAAAACAAATTAGGGTTTTAGGTCTACGCTTAATTAAGGCCCCAAATTCTATAAAAAAAACATTATATATAGATCAATGTTGCAAAAGTCGCTAGGCGGTCCCTAGGCGGCCGACCCCCTTGGAGGAAGTACTCGGAGTACTCGGGGAGTACTCGGAAAGTACTCGTACATGATAAATATAAAAAAAAATTGGGTAATATATATATTTCAAATATCATAAGTTTATTAATATATACAACAAAATAAGTGAATATCAATATAAATAAGAGAAATACATTTTTAAATACTAAATTATTCTAAAAGTTGTTAATCATTAATTATTTAAAATGATTCGTTCTTTAATATTATAGAAATACGAATTAAGTTGTATTTTTAAGTCAAAATAGGCCGCACTTAACCAACTAGAATGTATTTCTGAATGATGTTGACCACCTTTGAACAATTTTTAATAACTAAGCGGAGTTAAACAAACTCCCTCGGCACCATACCTTGTAGCGAGTACTCGGAGAGTACTCGGCCTTGTAGACCTACTTTTACAACATTGATATAGATATATTATTATGGGTAAAGTCAACTCAAAGTAATGTATTGGTGTGATGGTAGGCTAGGTTGTTACTAAAGTATAAGTTATTAGTTCAAAACTTATAATAAGCAAAATTTATTTTATTAACAATTGTCATGAAAATGCCCCAAAATCGTTTTTCGATTTAGGCTTCCACATTTATTGAGCCGGTCCTGAGTATATATCCCCAGTGGCTAAAAGCACAGCTAAATGTCGCCATCAACAATATAGGCTAAAGATTTGTACTCCAGGTAAAAAAGAATTCAATAAAGTCAAAAAAAAAAAAGTAAATCCCTCTTTTTAATTTGTTTTTTTTACTCTTCTTGCTGAATGGTAACAATCTTCATGGTCATACCTAGGGGTGTTAAAAAAATTTGAATATGTATCCGAAATATTCTAAAATTTGTGTCCAAACTATCTGAAAATTCGGATAATTTGTGTCCAAACTATCTGAAAATTCGGATAATGATTTTGAAACAATCAAACAACAATACATGATCATTGTGAACAACAATTACATAAGAACGAATTTAATTTTTATTAATTTCATGAAGAACATATGCATTTACAATACAATCATGATCGGTGGTGGTATTTATTCATATTCTACAGTTGTGTTGTTCTACGACCGGGCGTGACACGCCCGTTTATTTAAATAAAACAATTACACATCTAACCTACTAATTACATAAATTACATTTAGCACCCACTAACTTTACTCAACATCATTCTTAAATACATGGTTTCTCTGTTCCACCTCCGCCACCATCCTTGCCGCCTCCTTCGCCTTTGCCACCACCATCTTTTCCGCTTCCTCCGCCACCCGGGGGGCCACCGCTACCCGGAGGAGGAGGAGGAGGCACAGGCGGTGCGTCGGTACAAGTGTCATAATAGCAGTAGCAAGTGAGGAACCAGTCGCGAAAGTGGCAAGGTCCATGGAGTGCTTTCTCCCATCCTATGCACCTCTGGTCACAACGATGGTTGTGGCAAACTATTCTGGAATATGTTTGGCTCTTCCTTTCACATAATATTCCATTCACCTTTGTGATTTCTGTTCATCAAATAAAATAAGTTACATTGTATATTAACAGTGGCGAAACTTAGACGAAAACACCTGGGAACAGGGAGACTCTTCGTCTAAAATATTCATATTACGGGGGAGGTGCTAATAAATTTTGGACGAAAACGGAAAAATTTACACCATGTATACAAATTTTCAAATGAAAACAAGTAAATTTACCGCCACTATATATTAAGTTAGAAAAAAAATAATATTACGGGTGCAAACGAGTAGGCTCGAGCTCAGCTTGTTTTGACTTATGAGTGTTAGAGCTTGAGCTGGGCTCCTGAGTTGCATTTTCAAGCTCGGACTAGGCTTGTTTCTTGTTTATTAATTAAGTTATATACGTTTTTAATTATTTTATCTATTTTGAGAAACACCTTAAATGAGCCCAAGTTCGGATCGAGCTCGTGTAGTACCTTAAACTAGCCAAAGCTCGGCCTGAGCTCGAGCTCGGCTGTCTAGTGTAAAATTAACGTATAAAAAGTAAAAAAGAGGTAAAAACTTAATATTGCATAAGGCTCGACGAGCCTAAATGATTATGAGCTTCACATACAAGGCTCTAGCTCGGGCTCGATAACTAAACAAACTTTATTTTAGGCTTGGGCTCAGCTCGAGCTCAAAAAGGCTCGGCATGTTTAATGCTTTTCATCGATCTGAGCTTGAGTAGTTCGCAAATGGCACGGTTCGTTTGCACCCTACAAATATATATGCTTCTTTCATCTTCTTTAGTATAATTATTTGCCTCTGGTAGTACCACATAATTAAATTCATAATTTTCATAATGAAAAAGCTAGAATATATATGTTTATTTATTAAGCACCTGAGATAAAAATAACGAACATGAGCAGAAGGATTGCAGAGAAATTAACAACTGAACTTTTATCCATTTTTGAGTTGTGACATCAGCTACAATAGAGGGATGAAATATAGCTAGGTTATAATGATACGATATATATATATATACACACACATTAACACATAAGTATAGGATTAGGTCAATCAAGAACTAGAAAGAAGTTGACGTAACAAGTTTTTAAATTTTTCTTCCAAATGTATTATATGTATCTTATATTTACTATAAAAAAAATATTTTCTTTTAACGTGAATCGAAAAGTGAAATAGATGTAAAGAACTATTACATAAAAACGGAACAATCAATGTAACAGCTCATTACATCTGTTACATTTTTCGATCCGTGTAAAAAAAATAAAAAAGTTTCTAGTAAATATTACAAATAATACATTTGAAGAAAAATTTGTTACATTGAGTTCTTAAAACTCAAAGAGTTTTGAAATTATCCCTCCTACACACACATATTTCACGCAGGGTATTATACAGAGGGTCTTAACGCACAAAGGTAAGAAGCCACTAGTATTTCGGGGCAGAGTTAAATAATGACACAAATTATATAATAATTACAAAACCTATATATGTTTCTATTTACGAATGTATATAATAACGCAACTTATATGATAACTATGCAACCTATTTTCATAATTATGTATATAATCCGCAATGATATATGCACAACACGTTTGAGTTTTTAAAAAAATAAACAGTTTATTTGAAAAACATATATATATATATACATATATATATATATATATATATATATGGTGCAGTTACTGTACGCTAATGCTTAACATACGGTAGGTACGCGAGACGCTCAAATTAGGCAAAAAAAACAAAGGCAAAACCCTAAAACGCTCAGAAAACCTTAAACACTCGTTAAACGCTCAAAAACCGTCTTTGTGAAAAAGTGAAAAATTGATCGATTAACCATCCAAAACTGTTTTTTTCGGTGAAGCAATGATTGATTGGATATGTATTGACGATTCCGAGATGTTTGGATGTGATTTCACGGATCGATTCGTGAAAAACAGAATTCGCATACGTATTTGTACGATAAGCATTAGTGTATTGGATCTTTTCAATATATATATATATATATATATAGCATTACGCCGGATAATTAAAAGAAAATGAACCCTTAATTTTCTGATGTAATTTATTTTTAAGTCTATTATATTAAAAAATGTGGATGTTTACAAAAATGACGACGTACATTTGGAAAACTATACCAATTTTACTCCTTTAGACATTTTTACGCATGAAAGATGGTGGTATGTGATGTCATCTATCCTCCTATCAATATTGGAGTTGATAATATGGTTGGTCCCATGCTCTGCAGATATTGGGTATGTTTGGTAAGAATCTTTTAAGAGTTTTTAAGAGATTCAAGCTTTTAAGAAAAAACTCATATTTAATAAAAAACTTTGTTTGGTTAAGTAGCTTCAAGCTTCTAGATTGGTTGAAAAAGCTCCATATTAAAACGCTAGTATTGGTACCGTTTGAGAAAAAGCTAGGTACAAGCTTTTCATTTGAATTTACAAGTTTAGTACTTAAACTTCTATCAACTTTTGTTAATTTATATAATATTTACATATTCAACCTTTATTCAAAACTAACTACCCCACGACTTTTTAAGGGGCCATAACTTTTTCACACGTTAATAATTTTTTAAACAAATTACATCATAAAAGCGAGCATTTTATTCTCTTTAATTTGAGTATGATATTGTTATACTTTTTTAACTTTAAAAAAATAACATAATACGTGATTATCGGTTAGGATCGGTAATAAGTCGAGTCAGGTGAGCTCGAGTCATGTGTAAGACCAAATTAGGAGTCGAGTGAGATGAACTTGAGTCATGTGTAAGACCAAATTAGGACTAGAACGAGTCGATACAAAAAGGGTTAAATTAGTTCAGTTCGTGTCTGTACGCTTTTGAGTCAAAATGGATCAGGTCAGAACACATTTCAGATTAGAATAGTGCATGTTCAGAGAGGGATTCATATCAAAATAGGTTGGTTTAAAAAATTATCTATTTGAAATTACTGTATATATCAGCTTTGTTTCTTGATATTCGCCATCAGTTACACGCTTACTGCATTTCCATGAATTACACGTCTACATTCAGGTTATGTATGCACTGTCATCAGGTGAATCATATACCGACACTGATTATGCGGTTGATGTTAGGTTGTGCGCCCATTCCACCGCACCATGCGGGCACCCAACTAATTTTATTAAAAGCTTCTGCTACTCTGCCAAACACCTAAATAAATTTAAAAAACTACAGCTAACAGCTACCAGCTTCTAGCCTTCAGCTACCAGCTTTCAGCTTCCAGCTTCCATCTTACAGCTAACAGCCACCAGCTAGTTTTGCCAAACATACCCATTATATCATTGGTCCTTAACATTTAAAAACTACACACTTGATCCTAAATATTAATAAACTTACAACTAAGGTAGTCAAGATATATAAATTATATAATTACGAAGGTCCTAGGCGTTAAATTTTTAATTCCAATATATGACAAAGTATGGATGTTTACAAAAATGAGGATATACATTTGAAAAAAAATCAACATTGATAGACCATACCAATTTTACTCCAATAGACATTTTCACGTTTAAAAGATGATGGCATTTCACCACCTATCCTTTATCATTTCTATTGGAGTTATTAACATGGTTAGCCCCGTACTTGTAGACATTACACCGTTGATTCTTAATGTTTAATAACTACACACTTGATCCTAATAGTTGTAAACTTACTACTAAAGCGGTTCAGATGTATGAATTTCCTAATTATGAAGTTTCTTACTCTCAAACACCGTTAAAATTTTCAATTTAGTGCGTGTATGACCAAAAAGAAAACCTGAAATTTTTTTCAACTATATTAAAACGCACGTAAACAAAACGTTTAAAATTATATATATTGGTGCATCTCTAAACATTAAAATGTTTGGTGTACGATAATTGCCATTTAAATTAGATGATATGAGATGAATGTTGATGGACATATACCCAACGAATATGAATTAAACAAATGAAATTCATAAACGTAGAAAAGTAGGCCAAATAAAAATGGATGTGGTTCAAAAGTGGACATAAGTTAATCAAGTGTTTACGTTTTCTAAAACAATCTCCTAGCCATCCATTTAAAAAATTTACCTAAGTTACAACTTATATCAAACAAGTACTCTTACCAACGAGTTGCGACGGATTGGGTTAAATACATTACATGTTTGAAAGCTAATGGGTGTTGTGGCAAATACTAGACCTCCCTGGTAAAAGAACGTGTCGAATGCCTCTTACAGTAAGGAATCAGCTATGGAATATCCTGAAACGCAACGGGAAGTCGGTCGCTTTTTGATACAATTTATTATGTAAAAGTTAAATGACAAAAGTTTCATTATCAAAACTGAGGGGACCAAAAGTAAAGATGTAACCTAAATTGATAAGAGTTTGACATCTCACATCGGTTGTGGAGGAGAACGAAACCTTCTTTATAAGAAGGTGGATACATTCCCAATCATAACGTGTTTTGTGCGCTTAATGGTGATGGATGAGAGATAACTCCACAATTAAGCCTTTTCAGGTGTGAGGCGACGGTCCCAGTTCAAACGAACAATATTATGTTGTTGCGGTAGCTGGGCTGTTACAGTTCCATTATCAAAACTCTTAAAAATCAAACTTCTAAGGTTGCATTTTAATTATATATATGTATACTATATATAATACATCAAAGAGGAGCAAATTAAGACATTTCATATTAAAGGATTTACAACTTATTATGCATTAGGTACATGTTTAAGTAGGGATATACTTGCCTTTTACACACATTACCCACGTTCATTTGATTTGTATAAACATAATTACAAGTATAGTATCCCAACTTTACTTAAATTTTGTAAATTTAAGAATTAGTTACAACTTTAACCTCTCATGATTATTCATTTTTTACTCTAATTTTATTCTTTTTAGTTTTTTTCATATATGTTTTACAAAAATATGGTTAACAAAAATCTAAACATACCTATTTTAACGAACATATTTTTGTCAACGTTTCAATATAATTTTTTTTCAAAACAAATCGATGGCTTAAAATATACAAGTTATTATTGCATGAATGTACAAGTTTCTTAAATAACAAATTTTATAATGTCATGTTTTCATATAACTACATATTTAATCCTTTATCTTTTTAACTTGTTAAAATTCAAAATTTAACTAATACTTACAACTTTCACCCCTCATGTTTATCCAAATATACTCAACTTTTATTTATTTGCCTTCTTATATGTTTTATAAAAATGTGATTAAAAGTATTCAAGTTATCTAAACATTTAAAATAATTAAACGAACTTGAGTCATGCTTGGTATGAAGTTCGAGTCAAGCTAGAGCTAACCTTGGCTTGGCGTGCTAACAACTTTTAAGTATTGTCTCCCGCTACATCGTACGGGCAACTAACTAGTAATTATGATATATAGACAAACTGCCATAACACGCGATGATTCAAATTAAATCGGAAGAGAGTTGATAAATTTCTTCATAAGTTACAACAAAGTTAAAGACAGTTCTTTTATACATCTCTAGGAATAAGTAGCCACTGGCCCACAGTGACTAAACACACTGCTCACATTATTATATATATAGATAGAAAGTAAATCTTGGTGTCACAAAGTTTTTTTTAGAAATCTTGTTTTGAGGTTTTAGGTAAAAGATCTCATATGAAAACCAATGTACTCATGTGGTGGGATGATTAAAGATAACTTGCTTAAGACTTTGGTGTGCATGTTGTTTGTGCATGATGAGTCCCCTCCACAACTTAGATTTTTGTGTATACATTTTATTTTTGTTTCTTTTGGATTAATTAGTTTTTGTGTATACATTTTTTTTTTTGTGTTTTAAATATGTTTGTTTCTGTTTTTTTTTTAAATAGGTGTCGTAACTCGATGTAGCTTAAATTTTTGTCAACTTGCAGCCGCTTTGTGCGAGTTTTACCATAAGTTATGCAACTGTCAATATTATTCTGTGTGTTTACTTTTATGGGTGTATTATTGTTACCGTTACGAACTTAACCAACACAAACCGAATTCGCGTCATTGCACCACCGCAACGTGACGGGTTGTTACATAGTATAGTATAAAAGAGGATGTTTGTGCCACAAAGTTGCTAATTTTATGAACTTTGGTTTTGTATATAATAGACAGTTTCACTTAGAAAACAACTTGACTTCTGACCCGTTGGTTGTGTGGGGATGTTCTTATACATAATGTGGTTTGCTATCCGGTTCGACTCTTCTTGCAATAGAAAAGGTAGTTATTCTTTGTTCTATGTTTAAATAGTTTTTTTCGCTAAGTTCAATTTGATGGGTCATGTGTGTCGTGCAAAGCTTTTTTATTTATTTTTTTGTTTTAGTTATGGTAACGTAGCGAACATGACGGACACCGGTCAAATTTGTTTAGACTCACCGCCTCAACGTCCAGGATCTACAGATCTACAGCGCTCGGGTTTTACAAAGCCCGAGTTTACCAATCGATGCTACCCCCATAATGCACGTAACCAAAATTGACCGAATTCACGTATATTTACCGACTCAATGCCTGAGATTGACAACACTTGAGTTTTATCACCGTCCAAGTTTGCACAGCGCAACGCTCCGGTATACTATATAAAGATGAAATTTGGTGCCGCAAATGACCTTATTGGTCCATTTGGCGGCACCCGGTAGATCCATTCTTATTTTGTTAGACTTTTTTATATTTTTTAGATATTATTTTATTTGTTATTTGTTTTTTTCTTTTAAAACCATTATTTTAGTTAGAATATTTTGGTTTTTTAAGTGCCGACATTGTCAATTCCGATTTTTTTTGTTTTATTTAGATGTTGAACAAATATATTTTTTGTTTTACTATTGGTATCGTTAGTTTATAACAAAGAATTCGCATTGGTTGACCATTAAGTGCCGACACTATCAATTTCGGCAAAATTTTGCGTCGATTTGTCACTGCAATATGCATGTATTTTACGGCGTGTTTTGTTAACATGTTAATTTGTTGTATTTGGCTATTAAATAATTTGTTTTTTTTTGTTAACTTTTGGTGTCGTAAGCCAATATCGAAAGAGTTTGTGTCAGTTCGTCACTACAGCGAGCGGTTTTTTAAAACAAGTTAATTAAATTTTTTGCACTTGACCGTAAACAAACTTAGTTTTGGTAATTTTGTTTCGGAGTCGTGATCCGATACCGATCTAATTAATGTCGACTTGTAGCCACAGTGTGCATGTTTAAGCAACCGAGTATACGTTGTTGTAAACGATTTTTTATCATAAGTTAAACGAATGTTAATATCACTAGCCCGGCGCAACGCGCCGGGAGGCTACCTAGTTATAATAATAAGATTTAAGTTGCAGTAGAAATTGAAGCAAAATACCACTTCGTGCATGAATGTCGTTAAGGCAATGTGTAGTGGGGCTTTAGTTTGGCCGACAAAAGGGCGAGAAGGGGCGCAAACACCGACCCCCCCCCCCCCCCCCCCGCGGCGATATGTGGGCGAAAAGGGGCCGGGGCGGGGTTCTTTTGTCACCGGCGAGTTTAAATAATAATAATATTATAATAATTATACCTTGCAACAGTCAAAAGTAAAAAAAAATTAATTAAAACAATATATATATATATATATATATATATATAACTATCTATATAATTGCCTACTATAAAATCCTATGTGTCACTCTCAGGTTGTTCCCCTCATTCTCTATAGCCGTCAGATTGCTTGATTTATAATGGTGGCTTCTCATGCATTTGACCCGAATTCGCGGGTATAAGTCTTACCAAACCCTGATAGTCTTTAAATGGGTTATAACATCTCATTTATTTGTAAACCTATTTCATAATCAAACAATAATTTTCACGGGTCATGGGTCTCACTGAACCCGGATAACCCTTAAACGGGTTATAACATCTCATTTATTTGTAAAATAACCCCTTAAACTTTAATGAATAATTTTCACGGGTTATGGGTCTTACCAAACTCCAATAGCTCTCAAATGGGTTATAAGATCTCATTTATTGATAAACACTTTCATCATCAAACCCTAATTTAATTTATTTGCTTTACATGTTCTCCGTTTCCGATACTACCCACCATTGTCAACTACATCAACGCCCATTTTTTTCATTAGACAAATATTTGTGTTCATGTTTGTACATTTAAAAAATCAACATGCTCGTGTTCGTTTATGTTTGTTCGTTAAAAATCTAAAAAACCTAAACATCTCAACTGATAAAACCTAAACGTTAAAAAATGTAATAACAAACTAATATATATGTATTAAATTAAAACAGAACTACGTTAAAAAATAAAATAAATCATCATAAAATAGCAAAACGATAAAAAATAAAAATTTAAATACACTTCCGTAACACGGGAGGATCAAACTAGTATATATATATATATAAACATGCACCATTCTTCTCCATTTCATACACAGTTCATATCCAAGTTCTTACAAAAAATTAACAAAATGAATCTTAGAAACAACCGTACCAACCAAACCACCAATTCCCTCCTAGAAACGACGACGTGAAAAAATGCGCGAATATTACGAATATTAGTTTCTTTTTTTTAGTTATGTTTTTTTTAGTTATGCATTTTTTTTTAGTTATGTATTTTTAATTTTTAATTATGTATTTTTTTGTATTTCTTTTCAATTTTAATGCATTTTTATTTAATTATTTAAATAAATTGGTTTTTATTTATTTAGTTTAATTATAAAAAGAAAATAATAAAAAGATACTGTGAGTCCAGTTTGTAGCCCCTACACATTACATCTCAAAAACAAATTCCCACTCCTTACTGACTGGGCGCCACATATCACAATTTGTCTTCATTTGTAGCCCCTCCACTACGCATAGCCTAATAAGAAATGTTCTAGCACAATATTTGTGCAGATTCAACAGTCACGTGTACCCAATAAGAAAACGCCATGGAACATTTGTGTTTCTTAATTTAAATATACTTTTTATTAAAAGGCAATATGTTTTTTATCATTTGTCATGTTATGGATTTTTGGGTGAGCCTTAAAGTAACGGTAAGGTTGTTGTCATATGACCCGAAATCGTGGAATCAACTTCTTACAGAATGCAGGGTAATTAAGGAGGCGTACGTCATGCTCCAGTGGCTTGCCATCCTGGCCATAGTCACATAAATTGTGGTACGCTCTGGTACGGGTACGCGGTTCGGGTACGTGGTTCGCTAAAGGTTACGTATTCGGTACGGAGGGGTGTAGGTTCATTTCGGTACAAACCGGTACGGTGTACCATGTAGTTCGGTTCGAGCCGGAATCAAAATTATATATAAAATTTAAATATCTTATAAAAACAAAATTATATATCTTAAAAATTTTCCAGGCTACTATATATACATATATTTATCAATAATTTTATGAAGATTATCTTGTAAATATATATATATATTTGTGTAGTAAAGTTTAGGGTTAAGTTTTATTAAAATAGAAAGTTGAGGGTGTAAAATGAACCAGAGTTCTTGACATATAGCCTCGCACCCTTTAAATGAAAGGTTGTATGCACTATATATTTAGTGATCGTGAAAGGTCACGAAGCCACTCGCGTACATTAGCAATACTAAGAAGAAGCCATGATCGAGGATCAAGAAAGTTGAAAAGAAAAGGTAGCGGCTAAGATTAGGGAATTAGAGGAGATACCAATACCATGTAAATGTTGTAAAACTTACCACCGAATTAGGTGAATAACTATTTTGATAAAAATAATGTTATACTAGCTAAGAGAGAAGAGTGCATCAAGAATTAGACATTTACAATAGTAAACTACAAGTAATTATTATACTTTAACACCAAACATCACTTTAACCTTAGTATTAGGCATGTGTATTAAAGTTGTTACAAGAATTTCATGCAATGCAATGAAACTACTTCAACCATCACCTGATCAAATTGATGTTGATATAATGTTCTGGCATTTATCAATTTTGTGTGTGCTCATTTGCTATTGATTTGATTGTGTTAACATCACAACCCAAATAAAAATGATGTGTCACTGATCTAGATTCAGACTGCCAACATAATTTTTTAGATAGATTCAGGTGATTACATATTTTTCTTCCAAGGTATACCTTAACGCCTAGGTTGTTAAAGTTGAGTTGACAAAGGTTAACGAGTGACACACTACTCCCTTAAAAGGTTAAAGGAGATCATGTAAGGTGAGTTAAAATGTTAACAGACTTTAAAATCCTCTACACGCACCTAATAATAATTTAAGAATCAATTTACATTAAATAAAAAGAGGTAAAGCTAAAGAGGTTAAACAATTTGCTTAGGGAAGTGACGTGGTATCTACGTGGAGTTAAGAACGAATAATATTAGTTAGAATTCATTGTTTTTTTTGTTAATCATGCATGTAAATCATATGTAAGCTCTCAATTACAATTTGAATTTGAAATAATGTTAAGCATTCTCTCTTTATTCATAATCCAACTATATAAACTTTTGTCATTCTTAGCTTACATCTAGCCAACAATATGCTTACATGGATTATCTCCTCCAACTCCACCGCCACCGCCACCACCACCACCACCACCACCACCCCCGCCGCCACCGTCACCGCCGGCTCCTACGCCACTACCGCTACCACTTCCAGCACCACTGCCGCTACCGGCTCCTTTGCCACCACCATCGCCTTTTCCACCTCCTGCACCACCACCGGCTCCTTTGCCACCACCATCGCCTTTTCCACCTCCTGCACCACCACCAGCCCCTTTACCACCACCATCGCCTTTTCCACTTCCACCTCCTGCACCGGCACCCTTGCCACCACCAGATCCTTTGCCACCTCCATCACCTTTTCCACTTCCACCACTATCTCCTTTGCCACTACCACCACCGGTACCATCTCCTTTGCCTCCACCATCGCTTTTTCCACTTCCACCACTGTCGCCTTTGCCACTACCATCGCCTTTTCCACTTCCACCACCGTCTCCTTTGCCACTACCACCACCAGTACCAGCTCCTTTGCCACCACCATCGCCTTTTCCACTTCCACCACCGTCGCCTTTGCCACTACCATCACCTTTTCCACTTCCACCACCGTCTCCTTTGCCACTACCAACTCCAACACCTTTTCCACCATCGCCTTTTCCGCTTCCACCACCATCGCCTTTGCCACCACCGTCACCTATTCCAATTCCACCACCAGCTCCTTTTCCTCCACCGTCCCCTTTTCCAGCTCCACCGCCACCGCCACCGCCACTGCCTGCACCTCCGCCACCACCAGCTCCGCCTGCACCTCCGGCACCTCCAGCTCCACCAGCACCGCCGCCACCACCTTTTCCCCCACCAGCACCGCCAGCTCCACCACCACCTCCAGCACCGCCTTTTCCACCACCTTTTCCCCCATCACCACCAGGCGGAGCCTTCGCACAGTCTTCGTAATAGCAAAAACAGTCGTTTTTCCCTTCACGAAGGTGGCAAGCTCCATGAGCTGCTTTCTCCCAATTTTTACACTTCGAGTCGCATTGGTCGTTGTAGCAAGTCCCCGAATACGTTTTGCTAGCCTTTTCACATAATGTACCTTTCACCCTTGCGATTTCTGTTCACGAAGTTCAAATTAGTACAACCAAATAACGTAATAATCAATCTATGGCCACCTATACACACACCGTTTAACATTTAATCTCACACATTTTCAAACAGCTGTCTGAATAGAGGTCACGCGACTATTTTATCAAAACAAATTCCAAAGTTTTATTGTGTATTGTCAAAATAGTTGTCCAGATATTGGCCAAACAACCATTCTGACCCAGTGATCAGAACGGTCATTCGAATATTGTTCAAACAGTCGTCGTGACCAATAATTTTTAAAGCTTATATACATATTTTTCTTGTCAAGGCAGCCGTCTGAGCGTTTTGTGAATAGGGTTGTCTCAAGGACCATTATAAGTAAGCTAGGGGTTTAGGCTCTCTCTCCAATAAGACTCACTTTTTAAAATGTATAAATATACCAATTTGATATATATTAGGTTTACTTTGAGATTTGCAAACCAAAATAGAGTCCTAGTATAGCGGTAGTACTCTACTTTTGCTTTAGGTGGACGTGGGTTCGAATCAGTATTCAAAACTTTATGTTCCAATGTTTTTTAAATATCATGACAATGAATTTTAATGTATGAACCGGTTTTTCTTTTTAAAAAAGCTCTTGGATTTTTTTTGCTTTATGCCACTAAAACGTTTGAACCGACACTTTAAAAGGCCGTTTGAGGGTGTGAAATCAGATAGGGGGTAACGAGAGCAAACATAAAAATGGGACCTTATAAGTTCGATTAAAGTACCTGAGATAGAAAGAACGAAAACAAGCAGGAAGATTGCAGATAAAACAACTTCGTTTTTAGCCATTTTTTAGATGTGAACTAGATAATTAAAGGTCAAGAAGATAGAGTTACATATATATAGGTAAAGTATAAAGGCTAATTGATGGTTCTCATATATTCTATTTTTATTAATCATAGTCTTTGATTGTTGAAAGTTACCCTTTGAACCATAATTCTTAAGTGTTTGGGTTGGTAAAACCTTAAAATTAACCATGTTTTATTATTTATGATTAGTAGTAACCTCCTGATCATTTTAATTAACGACGAACACTTATCTTTAAAATGTACTCCTAAATCCTAATAGAGTGAAATGTGAAGAAAAAGATGTGCTACATGCCATCTAGACAAATGGGGGCTTTCACATTTCACAACCACAAAGATCACACGTGGTAGATGTTGAAATGTGAAATATGATGGTAGGTTGAGATGAAGCTAAATGATTAGTTATGTCAGTAACTAATAACTAAAAGAAAGTACAATAACAAATAATTTGGCCTCCACGCCCACAATTTGCAATATGTCGTGCCCCTCTATGGCAGTGTGTAGTGTCACACCCGATCTAGTTGGTAGGCTAGATTTATGACCAACAGTTAGTATATGTTTGTTTATTACGCATTGAAAGACATTTCCTTTTATAAAATAAATAACTTGAGAGTTGAATAAAATATAATTTCATAAACAAGGATTTAAATACCCTTCTTTGATACAAACATAGTTTGAAATAAATATTTGCAATCTCTTTTCTTATGAGAGAACCGTATAAGGGTTTATATCATCTATGCCGCATAGTTTTGTCATCCTCTAAGGAGTTATCCTTCCTTCTGCAATCCTGCATCTACTAATAATCATATCCTTTCATATGATTACTTGAAAATTCTTTTAAAAAATATGTAAGCGTATACTGGTGAATAACAGTAACACACACACGCACACAAAATATTCTATCTTTGGTGTGAATGATGATACAACAACTTGATCATATTTGTGTTTGTAGTCTACGCACTCAGTAGAACTGTTCATCCATGTGTACAACCGGCCACAACACACACTAGTATTTTGTTCGGTTTTACGTATGCCTACTACCGAGTCTTTTACTAGCCATGTTACAGTCTTTCATAAGTGACACAATTACAACTTTGATCCAACTATACATGCACTTATGACGTGAACACTTAACAATAAATTACCTTATGTGTCATATGCATTTAAAATCGATATCCATTTGAAAGATATGATAGTCATTTTTAGGTTTTGAAAAGAGTTAAACGCATTCACCTTTAATAGTCTTTAAAACAAATTTTTCTAACAACTGAATATGGTTTTTTAACATATAGTTAAACCATAGGTTTGTATTAATCATCAAGATCATCATGAGATCTAGTTTTATACCTCTAAACCTTCATGAATCTAGTTTTATATCCTATACCTTGGGATTATATCTCTAGACTTTTAAAGGTTCAAACCTTGCTTAAATGGGTCCGAAATAAATTCAAAACCTTATAACTGAAAAATATTAGAATATTTATTTTTTTAATTACTAGACCGGCCGTCATAACTTCCCCTTATTTTTATAGGCAGTCCGTCAATTGTCTAAGTATTTGTTTGAACACCAGAAAAGTAAGATGGTCGGCCTGACCGTTTGAGTAATTAAACCATAACATGAACTATCATACAGGCCGGTAGAATAGTTAGACAATCGGTCTACCGTCTAAACAAACATGTCTTACTTGAAAAACAATTTTGAGCATCGATCATAATCACCATAATTAACTGTTCATTTAACAACAACTTATTAATCACTGATAATTAATAGGAACTTATAGCTAGCAACTTATTTTGGGCAATCAATTCCAGCTGGCAATAACTTTATATTAAAAATCACGTAACATTTACTTCTTTAATAAAAAAATATAACAATATTATACTTAAATTAAAGAGAATACAATGTTGTTTATTATATAACTTTTTTTTTCAAACATTAATGTACGGGAATGTTATGACCATTTAAAACTTATTATGAGAAATGGTTTAGAAAAAAAATTAAAAAGATTTATATTGGTAAAGCCTCTGGAATAAAAGTAACTATTTGTTTAAAATATCAAAGGTTTGGTGAAGATAAGGGGACATAAATGTAAGTATTAGTAACCATAATCCATTAGTTATGTGGATTCGAATGTACAAAATCAATTTTAACCATTAAAAATATTTTTATTACTTATAGTGAATACATAAGTGATGAAATGTATATCAAAACTTGTAAAACTTATAAGAACAAAAAGTTTTTAAAATATTATTTTTAAATCCTTTATAATATAGTATGGATATGTTATAAGCAAGCGTTATTATTTTTGACTCAACATATATATGCTTGAAGACTATTATTTTTCAAAAAATAACATAACTCAAATACATGATGCGAGTAATTCATATCCACACTTCTCCATTACTTAGGGTAAACATATTTCAACCATCAAAACATAGTTATATATTTGGTCTAGTAAAAATTATTGACGTGCTATACATGTATATCATTGTATGAAGGTTTTGCACCCGAATTCCACCATTATACCAACCTTTAGGCTACAACACCAAACATTTTATTCATACCTAAATTCTTTTGTAAATATTAGATTTTAACCAAGGTTATATTTAACTTTCTCAATTTGCTATATGTGATATAGATATTAACAAGAAGAAGAAAAAAAATAGATAAACATGTTTATCACTTTTAGTTATTGTGACTGTTATTATTTATGACCACAAACCACATTTTCGATCTATATCGCCATCTCGCCTTTCTAAAGAAATATTTGAAAAGATATTGATCTTGGTTTGTAAAACTTTAAACACGTTCATGCCTCGTTGCGACCTAATGCTAGGACGTGGAATTTTCGGTTGTTGTTCGTGATAGGAGCATATAGACGACGAGTGTTGACAATAACGGATTCTAAACCTAGATAACCCGATCAAGCTCTTTACGCCTCTACCTCATCATCTTCAATTCTCTTTCAATTGTACTCAAGTGTGTTCTTCGAGTTATAGTTGTAAATCTACTGATCAAGCATTGTTGGATTAATCAAGTTTAGTTAAGGATTCACGAAGCATAACCAAGCTTCAATCAAGTGTTGATAAGGATTTTAAGCCTCAACTGTTTTTTATTGTGGATTTTGTTACATATAAAGCGTAAGTACGGTTTTATGGATTGTAGGTTAACTGTTATTCTTTTTTTTTTTTCATATTTTTTAATGGCTAACCCACCATACATGAAAAAACCATATGGCCTAAAATGGAACACCTATTTTTTGTCACACGTGGGATTGTAGGTTTTTGTTAATCGAGAATTATGGTACGGAAGCCGCACATAACACAAATTTGATAAAGTGCGAGAAGTGTGTCTTGTCCTAGACATGCATGAGTGAGCTTGAAGTCACCAAGAACATGGACGAGCCACTCATTGAGTGCGACCGTGGAGATCTTAAAGCACGATCTTGGTTAGACCAAAATCAAACAGAATGCCACTGATCATAAAAACATTTTATGATGAAATAAAATCTATGTTTTTGACTCAATATATATATTTAAACTTTTGGTAAACGATTGTTGACTCATTAGAGTAAACAAGCTTGTTGTAGTCTAGCTAGAACCTAATTAAACGTAAACTATTAGTTAAATTATTTAACTAATAATTTAAGTTTAATTACGTTTAAATAGGTCCACAATTTCTTTAGTCGTTAGGTCTACCGGGACGAGAAACTATATATAACCTAAGACAGCCGATCTTTATAAAAAGTGAACACACATGAACTCTTTAAATACTGAGACCTATATTATTTTTAATGTTTTTTGAAACTAAAACACTTTATGCATGTAGTAGTTATTGGGAAATGACCATTCTAGTCAACACTTATTCTTTATATCTTCGATTGCATTGTTTAAGTGAGTTTAGTTTACTTATACCTATGATTCTTTTACTGCATCTTAGCTAGGTTTGAAACTTGAAATGATCTATCTAGATTGATTCATCTTATACACAAAACCAAAGATAATACACTACTACACAAATGGGCAAAAATGACCGAAGTTTGCGACCAACCAAAATGGTCGCCAAATTAGCGACCGCGTTAGCGAATAACACAAAACCGGTCGCTAATTTAGCGACCGAAACCATATCTGTTGCAAAAATTAGCGACCCAAACTAAATCGGTAGCAAAATTAATGACCGAACATTTTCTGTCGTTAATCGGTTGCAAAAATAGTGACCTAAGTTGTTTTGGTTGCAAGTATGGTCGCTAACTTAATAAAATAGAAAAAATAATAAAATAGAAACTATTTGTGTCACTAAACGGTCGCAAATTTTCTAACCGAATATGTTTGGTTGCAAAATCAACGACCAAAATAAAATTGGTCACAAAATTAGCAACCAAAGTTTTTCGATCGCAAATGTAGCGACTAAAGTTGTTTCGGTTGTAAATATGGCTGCTATTTAAAAAATAATTATATAGAAATTATATTGGATGCAAATTCGGTCGCAAATTTTCCGACCGAATTTGTTCCTACGCAAATTCAGTGACCAAAACTAATTTGGTCACAAAAGTAGCAACCGAATTTTTTCGGTCTTTAAATAGTTGCAAATGTAGCTACGGAAGTCATTTCGCTTGTAAATATGGTTGTAATAAAATAGAAACTAATTTGGTTGCAAGTTGCAAAATTAGCAACCGAAGTTTTTCGGTTGTTAATAGGCCGTAGATGTTGCGAATGAAGTTTTTTCGGTTGTAGTTATGGTCACGCAGTTTTAAATAATTGAATATGTAATAAAATAGCGACCGCAAAATGGTCACAGTTTAACCAACCAAGATTGTTTGGTCATTAAAGATTACAAATGTAGCGATCGAAATTGTTTCAGTTACAAATACGGTCGCTATTTATTACAAAAAAAATATTTTTTAATTTTTCAAATACTATAGTCAATTTACCTTTAATAAAAAAAATTTACAGGCATTTATGTATTAAATAAAAGCTAAGACTTATGAAAAAAATTTAATAATATATAACTTATAAAACATTGAAGTTATATTAAAATTGTTTAGTATAAATAAAAATTAAGCATACGCATACAAAGTTCTATACATAAATATATGTAAATATAAAATAATTGTTAACTATAAAATATAGGAGCAATTTCATATATACCCCTATAAACATTAAAAATATCATATATATATATCCAGAAAAAACTAACAATATCATATATACCCTTACAAATAAGTTAAAATATCATATATACCCAACTCATTAAAAATAGTTAATAAATGACATTTATACCCATATTTTTGTAAAACCTTATTCCTCAAAAATTTAGATTTGATATTTACCATATAGGTTTTGATTTCAGTCGAATATATTGCTTCGTCGCTCCTGTTTTAGGCAATTTTTGCATCCATCTTTTCTTGATACAAAGTCTGGATAGATTAATGCTCTCTTTTAAATTTGGTGACAATGATGGGTTTTACACCCATGATTCTCGTTCAGGTCCTTAACCGTAACAAAAAGAAGTTAAATTTCTTCACAATTCTTGAATTTTTTTGTTTTAGTTGCGTGAAAGCATCAAATTGATTTTATTAAAATTATGAATTTTGAGGTACAGATTTGGCAAATTGTGTAGAAATGTATGATATTTGTTGTTGAGATTTATGAATTTCCCATATATCCATTTCGAAGTTTTAATTTTTCCATTTGATAGTTGTCAGGAGCTTGAAATATTAAGTCTGCTATGAATCATAAATTGCACTTATATTAAAGATTGATCTAATGTAAAGTTTTTGTGACCCTTGAATAGAATAAATGATCAGACTATATAAACATTTAGGAACTGCGATTATGTATAAGGCGATTTATTTGGAATGTAATGCAATGAATGATATCAAAATAACAAATAAAAAAGAGGGTGTAAACAAATTCTACAATGGAAATGGGTAAAATGGTCAATTCATTAACAGAAGGTATATATGATATTTTAATTTTTGGTTGGGTATATATGATATTTTCGATGTTTGTAAGGGTATATATGAAATTAATCCTAAAATATAAGTAAGAAAAATAATTAAGGTTATTACGTATCATTCTCGACTTATTACGTAACTATAAAATATATGTGTTTAGTGTGTGAAACTTTGTCATCTTAAAGATGACCTCATTCTCGACTTATATCTCAAGGAGTAGTAATTTTGGTGTTGTTTTAAGATGAATATGGTTCTAGACTTTGGAATGGGACGTTTGTAGTGCCTCGACGAAGCTTGGTTTTTAAAGATAATAGAAGATACACGTGTCGTGAGGAGAACAAAAATGTTCATGAATAGTAATATGTGAGAGGGCTGAAATGTTTGTTTTTAATATATATATAATAGAAAATAATCTTAATATAATGTGTGATATTTTGGAGCATTTTCTTTTTATCGTAAAGTAGTATCGTTTACGATCATGGAATTTTAATTAGCAATAATTATGTTCACAATGACTAATTAGGGACAATTACGGTTAATAGGTGTCATTATTGGTCGATTAGAGCCAATACTGGACATTGAAGGGTAATTGATGTTGTTATGAGTCAATTATGTTTTATAATGATCAATTAGTTTTAGGTAGTGTTTGGTATGAAAAAGATACATAACTAAAAAAATACATAACTAATAAAAATACTAATATCCATAATATGCGGGCAGTTTTTCGACTCGTCGTCGTTGCAACAATACGGCCTCTTAGTGTGACCCGGCCGTTTTGAGGGATTCGTATTCTTTACTCATTTCCCGCAACTCCATCATAGCGGCAATCTTTTCGTGTTGTTTGTTGGTTTCTCTCATGGTATCGTTGAGTTCCTTGACAAACTTTTCATGTTTTTTGATCCTTTCTGGCATGATAGCGGTGAATTCCACGGGTTTCGGTTGGTTCGGGTTGTTTGTAGGATTCATTTTGCTAGATTTTTTGAAGAATTTGGGTATGAATTGTGTATGAAATGGAGAAGAAGGTGTATGCTTATATATATATAGGGGAGGGTTATACTAAAAAGAAGAAGTTTCCTAAGAAGACTAAGAATAAATCATAGCCATTGGATCATGTTAATCAATGGTTGAGATTTAAAATTATCAAAAACCGACATAGTTTTCTATAATTACTCTTTCACCACTCTAACCGACATAGTTTCTTAGAATTCTTCTTTCACCATAGGTTGTAATGCCACTTGTTAAAAATCTATAGGTTCTTACATTCTTAAGAAACTCTTTCTTTTTATTTGAACCATTTTCTATATATATATATAGAAAATGGTTCAAATAAAAAGAAGTAGTTTCTAGGAATGGTAAGAACCAATAGAATTTTGACATTTGGCATTAAAAACTATGGTGAAAGAATAATTCTAGGAAACTATGTCAGTTATAATGATGAAAGAGTAATTCTAGGAAACTATGACGGTTTTTGGTAATTTTAAATTTCAACCATTGATTGATATGATCCAATGGCTATGATTTATTCTTAGTCTTCCTAGAAAACTACTTGTTTTTAGGTTAACCCTCCCCCATATATATATATATATATATATATTGTTTTAATTAATTAATTAATTTTTTTACATTTGACCGTTTGCAACGGTCATTATAATATAATAATATTATTATTCAAACCATCCAGGCGACAAAAACCCCCCGCCCCCGCTCCTTTTCGTCCAAAAATCGACCCGGGGGGGGGGGGAGGGTGTTCGCGCCCCTTCTCGCAATTTATCGCCCAAATTGTAGCCCCATTACATATGTCCTTAACTTCCATTAACGAATCAATGAAATAAAAACTTGATATGTGAGAAATATCACATTAACGAATCAATGAAATAAAGTACAACTCAAAAAACAAAACTTTAAGTTCCCACCTGAAGAAACACTAATCGACCCCGGGCAGATTACGGATAATCTGGGGGTTAAATAGATGTTTCCCACGAGGGTTAGGTTCGGCAAAGAAGGATGTTCTTCAGATGACCTGCAAAAAAACAAACACCGTGAGCTCGTCACTGAGAAGGGGGGGTTCCTCCTTGTGACCACCCTCCGGCGTGAGAATCAGACTAGATTGCTCTGAATATAAGTGTATATTGAGAGAAATAGCTAGTGAATGTAAAATACCAGATGATCCTACCGTTCCAAGGAGTTGGAGTATTTATAGCCGAAGGTAGGTTTCCAAGCAGGTACAGCCAGCTGTATAATGTTCCTGTTCTACCAACTATGGGCTACGCACGTGCCATGCTGGTTGGTGGGTAGGCAGCGGCTGATAGTGACAAGGCCGGCTGTGTACTGTTCCCTTTCCACCAACTGCAGGTTATGTGCGTGCCACGACAAGGGTTGGTGAGTAGGTAGCGGCTAATAGTGACAAACAGTACTAGAGCATGCTCCTCCTCGCACTGTTGTCAGTGAGCTGTCACCCTGTGATTGGTTCATGGGCTGCTTTGGTCAGATCTTGTCTATTTTGTCCATACCTTGGCAGGTATAGTACAAAAGATCTTCCAGAAGCATACGGACTGGCTCATTTGGGCGGGAGTATTCCCGCCTTGCTCATTCCTTCAGGTGACACTGAATTATTTAGTGTCTTGTGCGTGTAGCCTTGCTATTAGTGCGGGTAGCCTTCCCTGATGGCTTGTATCCGCAGCTGCGGGGACAGGCGGGATACTTCACCATTGGGAGGCTTTCCCTGCGGGAACAGCTGGCGTACTGCGCATAAGGTCTTCATCTCTGAGCATGGTGGGTCCTGCGGAACCAGTTGGTCCTTGCGCAAACGTCCCTCTTCAAGGTGAGTCTTGCGGGTCCAACTGGGCTCTGCTGGGACCTACCTCTTCAAGCCCCCCCAGTCCAATGTTCTTCTCATGAATTGTTAATAAGTGAGGTGAACTTTGGACTTAATCAAGGGGTTTTGAAAAGTATTTGGTTTTAAGGTTGTCCGTGGGGATTCTTCCCGCGGTTTCCCTAATGTCACGCAGAAATTCCCGACTTTTCTGCTTGATCTTTGGGTATGATGCGGGTAGGTGTGTAACCTCGCAAGTCAGGAGCGTTGAGTTCCACTTGTGTAGATTCTCCATGAGGTTTTGGTAGTTTTGAACATAGTGATCAATTATGTTAAAACAACCAATTCCATCTTGGAGCTTCAAACAATCTAGTTCTCGACGTTCCCACTATGCGGGGATGTTATTCCCGTTTCCGCAAGCATGGCCCAGAAGATCCTTCTTGGTTTCAATTCCCTGCGGAGTGCTAGGTATGTGAAGTGTTTCGCCTTGACACTGTACCCGCACTTGTCTTATAGTTACTTTACTTCCAAGGTATTCCTGGCTTCAATTCCCTGCGGGTGCTAAGTATGTGAAGGGTTTTGCCTTGACACTGTACTCGCACCTGTCTTATAGTTACTTGGTTGCCAAGGTAAGGGGTATTTTCCCGCTTATTTTTGAATCTTTTTGAAATTCGAAGAGTTGGTGAAAGGATAAGAACAGTCCAAACTGTTGAAACGTCGTCCGACGGTTTCTTCTGACAGTGTCAGGACGTGCAGGAAGTTATGGCGACGTGACAGTATATGGTCATTCCAGGCGCTTTTTCAGGTGCGTGGGTGCGATTTTTCGGGCGCGTGGCCGCGAAATTAATGGCACGCGTCCTTTCAACAGCTGTTGCCAGCTTGCTCTTTGCCACGTGTCATAGTTTCATTGCACCTGCGATTTCTCTCTCTTACGCATTAAATTCATCGCATTAATTGCGATGAGTATATAAAGGGCGAGAGGGTGCGCCTTAGTCCACACTTTCACTTCTCTCTTCATCTTCTTAAAACGATTTCCGGCGAATACTCACTATTCTGTCGAGCATTCTTCTGAAATCGTTGTTCTGTACATCCAAAACATGTCTTCTACCCGTGATTTTGAGGCCACTGCCGAGGAGGCTGAGTTGTTCGTCGAGAACCCGACGTCGACGTCCGAAAAGGACGACAAGAGCACTGCCGGCGAGTGCCAGTGCGCTCTTCCTATTGACCTCTACCAGTACATCGTCCGGAAGTTCATGCTCGAGCCTTTCGAGCCTGAGTTTCCGGAGCCTCATCAGACGGTGTACGATGCCCCCAAGGGCAAGATAGGGGTGTACGCTGCATTCTTCGTCTATGGGAATCTGAGGTTCCCATTGACGAAGTTTGTGTACCGTGTTCTGGAGAGACACGGTGTACACTTGACGGAGGTACCCCCAATGGCGATCGCTAAGATCCGCCATTTCGAGTGGGTGTGCCTCATTATGGGTGTAGAGCCCCTGTCGACCGCCTGATGACCTTTTACTCCTAGAGGTGCATCCAAGGGTGGTACACCCTTGTCAACCGGATCAAGGGTCTGAAGATTTGCGCCACCGAGCTCAGTCTTCGGTCTTGGAAGCGGGAGTTCTTCTACATCTCTGCCCGTGTCGTCCCTATTGCGATGACATTCAAGAACGGGAGAGCACTCCCCAACCTTCACGCCTCCAACTACCAGGAGGCGGAATGGTTCTCCAAGATTTCCCGGATCCAGACTCCGGTTTACCGGTTTGCGGAGTCCGGGATGATGATGCTCGGGATGAGCCGGGTATGGAAGGATGCCGGCTCTGAGACTCCGCAAGTGCCGATCGTCCTCGAATACGGTTTGAACTCTGTCACTTACGGTATGCTTTATTTTATTTGCTAGGTTAGGGTTTTTGTTCTAACCATCTCTTTATTTTCAGAGGGAAACGACTTACAGTCTTTCCTGCAGCCGCGAGAGGCTGGTGGTCCCGCTTGGATGGGTACCCGCGCTCTTGACGAGAACGAGTTGCCCATCCTTGAGCAAACGGCGGATCGGTTCGTGGAGGTCTACCCGCCAGGCCACGAGATCCTGAGCGCCAGGCGGCCAGGTAAAGAACTTTTTAACCCTCGCCCTGTCAATGCTGAAACCTCTGCGAGAATTCCTCTAATTTTGTCATCTTCTGATGAGGAATCCGCAGATGGTCCTTTCTTGGTGAGGAAGAAGAAGGCTGCCGGCGGGAAGGGGAAGGCGAAGGTTGCCTCCACTGCCGATCCGGTGAATCGGTCCGAGTCAGAGACCGAGAGTGAAGAGGCGGCGGGGAACCCAGGTGGTGTTGAGACCGCTGCTCCGGAGGTTGAAACGGCTGTCACCTCCGAGCAGCCCAGGACGACGACGGTAACCGGTACGAAGAGGCTGGCTCCATCGGGTTCGTCCCCGCCTATTCGCACCTTCAGGCTCAAAAAGACCCGTAAGTGTTCATAACTTTTTCTTATCTTTCCGCTATTATACTTATATATCTTGTGTTCGTGTAGGCGTGGATGCTACGGCATTCCAAAGTGGAGCGGGAGGGAGCAGCTCTGAACCCATGAAGGTAGGTTTGGTCAATCTACCCGAGGCGATGACCCAGGCGGCTACGCCTGCTTGCAGTACTGGTTCAGTTGCTCATCCCGTTGAGCCAACTGTTCCAGCTGTAACCTTATCTCCGCCGGCTGTCAGTGCCATTTTCACCGAATCCGTCACTGAGCCGGCGGTGATTTCTGTTGCGGGTTCTTCCGCAGCCGCGGCCACGGTTGTGAGTTCACCTCCGTTGGTTTCCACCGCGGCAGCCTCCACCGCGTCTCCTCCGGCGCCTGCGACTACGGCCAGTCCTTCAGGTACGTTTGGGGTTGGGGCGTCTAGCCAATCCTTGCCTCCTTCCCGTCTCCTTGACCTTTTGGATGGTTATCCCTTAGGTTCAGGTGATGGGTTTTGTGGCTATCGGCCTGTTGTCGACCCTACAGGTGCGTAGGGTTATTTTGGCCTATATCCCTTTCATCGTTTCTCTCTTTAACTGTTTTTTGTTTTATTGTAGTTCGTGATTCCAACGAGGTGTACGCTCCTCGGTGGAAGATCCGCCGGGGAACGACCCTCCGGACTGCTGAGGACTGCGTCGAATGGGCGCGTCACGCCGCCCCAAGCGGTGCGCTGGGGGAGGCCATGGCCAGCTACCAGGAAGGTAGGCTGTCCAACGAGCTTCGAATCCTTCTCGCCCGGATGCAGCCGCGCATCGAGCTACTTTGTCGTGAAAACGACAAGTTGAAGACGGCGCGTAGCCTTGAAGTGGCTCAGGCGCGGGCCATCCGGGAGGAGAATGCGAAGCTTGCCGCCATTGCTGCGGAAAAGGAGAAGGCCTTCAAGGCCCTTTAGGTTGACGTTCAGGCTCGTCTGGAGGCCCGTTTCAAGGCTGCCCAAGCTGTTAACGAACAGCTTCGGCTGGCCAAGGAAACTGCACGGAACGCAACCGAGAGGGCCACCAAGGCTGAAGCTGCTGCTGAGCCTCTACGCATCGAAAATGAGGAACTTAAAGCCAAATTAGAGAGGCTCCAGCAGGCTCTTGATGCCTTGGCCATGGAAAATGCCAAGAAGCTCCAAGAGATCTTGGACCAGAGGGGGATGCTTGACCACACTGAGCGTAAGCTAAAGGGCGTCGAAGAGGCTGCAGCCAAAGATGTGTTGCTTGCCAACCTCACAAAGAACGAAGCCGAACGCGCCCGTAATGAAGCTCAAGCTGCCCTCCAGGAGGCTCTGGTTACCAAGGAATGGCTTCTTCGAGAAGCGTTGTCGCAGGTATGCGCAGCTTCCTAACTTCTGACTTTACGCTTTTCCTTACTCTTGAGTTTGACAAACTTCTGTTTTGTAGGTTGTGCATCGAGTGTTCACGAACACATCATATGACGATGCGATGAGCGCAACCCTCAACGCTTCTCATGAGGATGGGGAAAAGGCTGGCTTCCTGCTTGGTCTAGGGTTTGTTGAACAAGGCATCCCGCCTTCCAACTTCCCTCTTTACAATGTGGATACTGAAGCTGCGTATGACCAAGCAGTGAATCATTATGCTGCCTTCCCGCATCCGGTGGTAGAGAAGGTCAACGAGATTGCAGCTGCTGATGACGGGCTAGCTATCCTTAAAGCTTTCCTTGAACCGCCACACTCTACTGATGGTGCGGGTCCAAGTGGAAGTGGTCCTGAAGCTTGATCCTTTAGATCCCTTTCCACCATTAGAGTAGATTTTTATTTTTGTATAGCTTCTTTTGTATGCGGGTATGTACCTAGCAATCTTTGTAATATTTGAATTTTGATGGAATAAAGATTATTTGCTAATGCCT
This sequence comes from Bidens hawaiensis, assembly GCF_021521415.1. Classification (NCBI taxonomy): domain Eukaryota; kingdom Viridiplantae; phylum Streptophyta; class Magnoliopsida; order Asterales; family Asteraceae; genus Bidens; species Bidens hawaiensis. Next base: position 31,322 of record NW_027506344.1, on the reverse strand, counting down.
TGCCTTGTTCATTTCACGCATATTTTGATTTAACTTAGCAATTTCTTTAGTACTTAGATAAGTTAAATTTTCAACGTGGCAGGTAATAAGTTAAAGTTTTGCTTCCTCTTTCGTGATTGTGCGGATAAGACCGTCACTTGCACTTAGTAGGATGGCCAAACTTTACCTATATCTGACCTGCGTGGAAGTTTTCCTCATCTTTTCCTTTGAAATTTTCTAAGTGTTTTGAATAAGTTAACCTTTCGACGCGCGGTTGCCAATAGGTCAATGTTCAGTTTCCTTTATCATGATTGTGCGGGTAGGACCGTCACTTTCATTTATTGGGATGACTAAACTTTACCTATAGCTGACTTGCGTGAAGGTTTTCCTTAGAAATTTTTACCGTTTTATGTGTTTATGCGGATTTTTCCGCCTTCCACACGCAACGACTTACTTCTTCCCATATTTATGCGGTGAATACCGGCATATCAGCTTGGGAAGTTCATAAGTATAAAGGTAAGGCTATCAACACAATGTGAAAGGAGAATCATTTCCATTAGAAGTGGCTCTAGGCCTTTTCTTTACAAGTTTGGAATTGATCTACATGTAACATTTGCGTAATTGAGCTCCGTTCCATGTTCTTGGGATAGGAGTGCCATCGAGCCTTTCGAGCCGGTATGCGCCTTTTCCCAAAACTTCTTTGATAATGTATGGTCCTTCCCAGACCGGTGCCAGTTTTCCTGGGCGCTCTTGGTTTGAAGCCTCGTTGTTACGCAATATGTAGTCTCATACATTGAAGTTGCAGAGTTTTACCCGCGTGTTGTAGTACTTTTGCATATGTCGCTTGTAGTTTTCTTCACGCGCTGCGGCTAAGTCTCTGCGTTCCTCGGTTAGCATAAGGTCTAACCGTCTTTCCGCATCATTGTCTTCTGGCTGAATCAAGACCCTTGGTGAGAGTAAACCAATTTCGACTGGGACCATGGCTTCAGTGCCATAAGTGAGGCTGAACGGGGTTTCTCCCGTACTGGCATTTTTCAGCGTTCTGTTTGCCCAAAGGACGTGTGGAACTTCGTCTACCCAGCCGGATCTGTGTTCCAGGAGTCTTTTCTTTATGCCTTCGACGATGCTTTTATTTGCTCTTTCCACCTCACCGTTACCTTGCGGGTGTGCCACTGAGGTAAAGGTGTGGGTGATTTGAAGTTCTTCTAACCACTTTTGTAGCTTCTTGTAAGCAAAGTTGGTACCGTTATCACTCACCAAAGTCTGTGGAAGTCCAAAACGACAAATAATAAATTCCCAAATAAATTTTTTAATATGTTTTGCGGTTGTTTGGGCTAAGGGTTTTGCTTCTATCCACTTAGTGAAGTAGTCGATGGCTACCACTAGGAACTGGACGTTTCCTGCTGCTGTAGGAAGTGGGCCTGTCACATCGATGGCCCACTTCTGAAATGGCCATGAAGAGGTGACTGGAACAAGTTCATTCTTCGGGCGATGCGTGTTGGGTGCGTAGAGCTGGCAAGACCTACACTTTCTGATGTATGCCAGCGCATCCATATGCATCCCCGGCCAAAAGTATCCCGCGTTGTTTAGCTTAGCTACAACAGTGCGTGGACCTGCGTGTACTCCACAGATGCCTTCGTGTACTTCCCTTAGGAGGTAGTCAGCATCTTGGTTGTTCACGCATCTTAAGAGTGGGCCAAGAAAGTTACGTCTGTAAAGGATGTCATCAATGAGCTGATAGTTTAATGCTTTACAACGTATTTTTCTTGCCTGTGTTTTTGACTCTGGTAGTATACCCGCTGCAAGGTAATTTATTATTGGTGTCATCTACGTTTCTGTACCGGTTTGGATGACACAAATTTCCTTGTGCGGGACTGATGGTGCTTCAAGGAGTTCAATGCGGATGTCCTTTCCCAAATGGGTGAAGGCTAATGATGCAAGCTTGCTTAACGCATCCGCAGATTTGTTTTCGCTACGCTTGACGTGTATGACTTTACAATCATTAAAATCGCGCATAAGGGTTTTTGCTTGTGCGAGGTACAGGGCCATTGTGTCGTTCACGGCCGTGTACGTTCCGTTTATCTGATTGGCTACTAACATGGAATCTACGTGGGCTTCCAAGTTTTTCACTCCCATTTTACGCGCAATTCTCAGCCCTGCCAAGAATGCTTCGTACTCGGCTTCGTTATTCGTACTTGGAAAGTCCAGTCGAATAGCGTAAGTGTATTCTTGGCCTGCTGGGTTGGTTAATTTCAACCCTGCGCCTGAACCCTCGTTGATGGCTGCTCCATCAGTGTAGAGTCGCCAGACATCATTGATGTCCTGTGCTGGGGAGGGTTGAGCCTCCTCCTGGCATTCTTTCTCCCGCGAAGCGGGGACTTCTGCAATAAAGTCGGCCAGGACCTGGCCTTTCATAGCTGGTCTTGGCTTGTACTTTATCGCATATTCCCCCAACTCAATTGCCCATTTGGCTAGACGTCCCGATAATTCGGGTTTGCCTAGAACGTTTGCGAGTTTGAAGTTGGTGAGAATGGTGATTGGGTGACCCTGGAAATATCGTCTCAGTCTGCGTGAAGCTTGTACAAGTGCTAAGACTAATTTTTCCAGGTTGGAGTACCGGGTTTCTACGTCTGTTAGGACACGGCTAACATAGTAGATTGGCATCTGGATGCCTTTCCGCTCTGCTAGCAGGACTGCTCCGGTTGCTCTATCTGTGGCGGAAAGGTATAGGATTAATTCCTCCCCCGCTTCTGGTGCTGTGAGCGTTGGGAGTTCAATCAAGCGTGACCTAATCTCCTGAAAAGCTGCTTCCGCTTCTGGTGTCCAGCGGAAGTGCGTTTTCTTTAAACAGTTCCTCAATGTTGACACGAAAGGAAACGACTTATCCGCATGGTTTGCCAAAAAGCGGTTAAGTGCAACTAGTCGTCCATTCAGTGTCTGAGCTTGCTTGATGGTAGTAGGTGATTCCATTTTGAAAATGGCTTCGACCTTTTCAGGGTTCGCTCTGAAGCCATCTTTAGTGACGATGACCCCTAAGAACTTCCCTTCTTCCATCCCAAAGGAACACTTGCTCGGGTTGAGCTTCATGTTTATCTTCCTGAGCGTGTTGAAAGTTTCTTCGATGTCTTTCAACATCGCTTCTGCGTCAGGGCTTTTGATGACCAAGTCATCCATGTAGACTTCCAAGTTCCTCCCAATTTGGGCAATGAACTCTTTGTCCATCAGGCGTTGATATGTGGACCCGGCATTCTTAAGTCCGAATGGCATCATTTAATAACAAAATGTGCCATCGGGCGTCCGAAATGTGGTTTTGTCCTGATCATCTACAGCCATGTGGATTTGATGATACCCCTTATACGCATCCAGGAAGCATTTAAGGCGAAACGGTGCTAACGAATCTACCTTAAGATCAATTTCGGGTAACGGATAACAATCTTTGGGGCATGCTTTGTTTAAGTCTTTGAAATCTATGCACATGCGCCATTGTTTGTTATTCTTCGGTACCATAACGGGATTAGCAACCCATGTTTGATATCTGCTAACGCGTACGATGCCCGCATCAAGGAGTTCCTTGACTTGGGTTCTACACGCGTTAGCTTGTTCCGCCCCCATTACTCTGCGCTTTTGCATGACTGGCGTAAAAGCCGGGTCACACTTCAGCTTATGCTCTGCCTTACTTCGAGGTACACCAGTCATGTCAGCTGGTGTCCATGCGAAGATGTCAGCGTTTTTCAGTAGTAAGCGCTTGAGTAAGGTGCGCGTGGGATCAATGACTGTTGGACCAATGGTAACGGCCTGGTCAGGGTATTTGCCATTGAAGGCCCATTCTTCCGGTTCGGTGATGGTTGGCTTAGCCATCTTTGGTTTGGGTTTAGATGAGACAGATGCGATGCATACCTGGGGAATGCCGGTGATCATCGCTACACCCTCAGCTGTTGGCCATCCCATCATGCCGTGGACTGAAGATACCACGGCGTTGAATCTTGCCATCCCGTCTCTCCCGAAAAGAATGTCGTATATGTGGTGTGGCTTCCTCATTACGACAAAGTCCACATCTTCTGTGCGGGAGTGTTTCCCGTCCGAGAGAGTGACGGGGAAAGATAGGATACCCAGGGGGGTGTTTGTGCTGCTGTCGAACCCTTCCATCGAGGCGTAGACCGTTTCCAGGCGTTCCTTGTCTTCATCATCTAGCTTGTCGAAGAACTGCCTGTACATCACCGTTGACGAGGCGCCGTTGTCAGCAAGAGTGCGTGAAGTGATGTAGTGCCCCAGCTGGCTTTTGATGACGATAGGGCCTTCTTTGCTGGGTCCTCCTGGCACTCACGGGAAGCGCACCTCAGCTTCCTTCCACGCGCATGGTTCTGTCGTTCGTCTTTTTCTTCCTGTGATGTTAGTATGAAACATGTGGATGCTGATGTCAACGGGCTTTCGTCCATTGCCTTTGTACCGTTTCTCATTCCTCCCTCCATTCTTGATTGATGCCACAAGGTGTGCAAGTCTTCCATCCTTGACGAATGTTTCAACTATATCCTTCAAGGATGTACACTCCTCTGTACTGTGACCCTTTGTCCCGTGGAAGTCACAGAATTTGCTCTGATCCGCATTAGGGCGTTGCCGGATCATTGGAGCTTTTGGCCATGGGAGTTTTTCAGTGGCAAATATCTCCGTGACGCTTTTGGTGAGTGGCGTCCACCGGTGTTTTCGGCTTGAAGGGTGCGTGTTATCCCTTCCGCCAACAAGAGGGCGAGAGCTGGATGAGGTGTCAAAGTTTACCCTTGACTGCCAAATACCTAGCTTCTTCTTTTTGTTCTGTCGGGCGATCCGAACATTGTTTTCTCTGGTCCTCTGCGTGTAGAGATGTGTACTCTGGGGAAGGTCCCTACCCAGTTGCTTCTCCGTCTCGGCAAAGCGCTTGGCCGCCGTCATGATGGCATCCCATGTGGATGGCATGCCGTCCTTACCCGTCAACGTGCGGATAAGCTCTGGGTATTCGGCACCCTGGATGAAAGCGGCGCGAACAAGATCTTCACTTATGTCGCCCAGACTCAGCTTTTTGGAGTTGAAGCGAGTGATGAAGTCTAGTAAAGATTCATCCTCCTCTCTGGCGCAGTTGAGGATCGTCCACTGTTCTTCAGTATATTTCCTCTGTTGACTGAAGTGTTGGCTGAACTTGTGCTGAAAGTCCGCCCAATCATAGATGTGGTGGACCGGTAAACGATCGAACCACGCTCTGGCTGCTCCAACCAACGTCATCTGGAACATATAACACCACGTGGGTTCCGTCCAGTTGCTGACGGTTGCCCCTGCTATGAATTTGTTCAAATGATTATCTGGGTCGGATATACCATCATAGGTGTCGATGTTGGACATCTGTTTGGCACTTCTTGGGGCGATTGCTTCCGCAATGTCCCTTGCAAACTTGGAGGTTCCCGCATTTGAGGCAGTTGGTCTAAAGGTTTTGGAGAAGTCACGTGGGTTTCCTCCCGCGTTCCTTGGTTTGAAGGTTTCTCCAAAATTCCTTCTTGGTTGGAAGTCCGTTTCCTTACGCTTCCCTTTCGCCCTGTGGCGAGGGTTTGCGTCGGTGTCGGATTCCTCCCGATCATCGTCCGAGTACTCGCACTCACTGTTCATGTTGAGCTGTTGTCGAGTACTTCCGAATTCGTCAGCCTGTTGGAGTGAACGCAAACGTTCATCCAACTCAGCTTGGAACTCTTTCTGACGTGCTTCGGCCCACGCCTTAACTTGACCAAGTGTTTGGCGAGGGAGCCTCGCCTGTTTCTCCAACTGGGCATCTTTGAACCCCAGTGAAATATTGTTTACTGCACTTGCCCCGGCTTGGGTAACCGGGGTAGTGTTCGTAAAATTTGTATAACCGCCGGTGTTCCCCCCAGTAGCTGGGGTTGTGGTTACCGGGGTTTCTTGGTCACTTACTGGCCTTGGGACCGGAGTAACGTTAACCATTTCTTCAGAAATTTTGAAAAAACTGAGAATTAGTTCTAGCTTTTATGCACGGATGGCGCCAATGAAGAAACACTAATCGACCCCGGGCAGATTACGGATAATCTGGGGGTTAAATAGATGTTTCCCACGAGGGTTAGGTTCGGCAAAGAAGGATGTTCTTCAGATGACCTGCAAAACAAACACCGTGAGCTCGTCACTGAGAAGGGGGGGGTTCCTCCTTGTGACCACCCTCCGGCGTGAGAATCAGACTAGATTGCTCTGAATATAAGTGTATATTGAGAGAAACAGCTAGTGAATGTAAAATACCAGATGATCCTACCGTTCCAAGGAGTTGGAGTATTTATAGCCGAAGGTAGGTTTCCAAGTAGGTACAGCCAGCTGTATAATGTTCCTGTTCTACCAACTATGGGCTACGCACGTGCCATGCTGGTTGGTGGGTAGGCAGCGGCTGATAGTGACAAGGCCGGCTGTGTACTGTTCCCTTTCCACCAACTGCAGGTTATGTGCGTGCCACGACAAGGGTTGGTGAGTAGGTAGTGGCTAATAGTGACAAACAGTACTAGAGCATGCTCCTCCTCGCACTGTTGTCGGTGAGCTGTCACGCTGTGATTGGTTCATGGGCTGCTTTGGTCAGATCTTGTCTATTTTGTCCATACCTTGGCAGGTATAGTACAAAAGATCTTCCAGAAGCAAACGGACTGGCACATTTGGGCGGGAGTATTCCCGCCTTGCTCATTCCTTCAGGTGACACTGAATTATTTAGTGCCTTGTGCGTGTAGCCTTGCTATTAGTGCGGGTAGCCTTCCCTGATGGCTTGTATCCGCAGCTGCGGGGACAGGCGGGATACTTCACCATTGGGAGGCTTTCCCTGCGGGAACAGCTGGCGTACTGCGTGTAAGGTCTTCATCTCTGAGCATGGTGGGTCCTGCGGAACCAGTTGGTCCTTGCGTAAACGTCCCTCTTCAAGGTGAGTCTTGCGGGTCCAACTGGGCTCTGCTGGGACCTACCTCTTCACCACCCTTATAAATCATATCAGTATTGATTCCTACTAATAGTTCGAAGGCGTCGATCAATACATGTAGTTCCTAAACGCATTCTTGTTTCCTACCAACCATAGCACGTATAGTTAATGGCCCTTCTTGATCGGATCGATTAAACACAAACGACGATAATAAATAATTGGTGATTGGCTCACTTGTTGCGCATCGAATTCAATCGGTAAAACTCAGGCGTTGCAGTGGGGAGTTAACGTGAATTCGGTTGGTATTTGCTACGTTCGTTACGTGACGGAACTAAACCTAAAATATATATTCGTCAAATAATTAACATACCTAAAATAAATAAAAAACAAACAAAAACATGGTGGTACTCGTATAGCGTATTATATAAAAAAAATTAGCATACATAGAAACAATGTTATTCGCTCGGTAAAACCCAAGCATTACATTGTGGTGGCGAGTTGACACGTATTCGGTATCGGTTACGTTCGTAAAGGCATCACAATTAAACCTAAAATACTAATTCATCGAACTAATATATATATATATATATATATATATATATATATAAAATATTCAAAACAATGTTTTTTCGTTCATAAAAACCCGGACGCTGGTAAAGCCAAACATTTTCGGTCCTGAAAGTTGAGGTGGTGACTCAAAACGAATTCGGTTGGTTTTGATTATGTTTAAAACTGTATCAAAACTTAAAAAAGAACCAATGACGTGGGCCAATGTTGATCCACCATTTGGCCAAATAAGGACCTTTGCGGCACCAACATTGGATTTTAACCTCTACGGATAATATACGAACAATCAATTAACAAGAAAGAATTTTGTATTATGAATTCATGAAGAACATATAATTTACAATGGTGCCCGGTGATAGTATTTATACCCAACGGTACTGTTTACATTCTGACCGTCGTGTTGGTTCACAAATTATCGCAACACTTAGTTTAATTACAATATTTACACAAAACTATTAACTAATTAATTAAAATTTGCACAATAACTTTGTTAACCGAACTTTCTAACAAAGTTTAATTAAACTTAAACAAACTAACGAGATCAGAATTATTTCCAACAATAGTTGCTACTTGTCAAGTGTGTGTTGTTGATACTATGTTGTTACTGATACTCCTTACTCTTAGTGAACCTCAAGTTGCCTTTATGTTTGACATCCACCAATATATTCCAACTCCACCTTAACTATTGCTAGATTAAAATCCTAAATGCTCAACAAATAATCAACACATTTAAACATTGTAGAAATTTCCATTTGTTAATAGAGGAGTAGACACGACGAACCCTTAAAAAATCATAGATCGACGAGATGCATGGTTTTAAACTATATATGAATGTGTGATAAATATGTTCTTGATTGTGTATATATGGTTTATATTTTTAAAACTTTTTTACAAAGTATTTAGAAAATATGAGCTCACCATAGTAAGTTGGCACATTTTAGCGGTGTATTTCATGGATTAAAGAATCCTAATCTTAGAGGGAAAATCAAAACGTGGGCTTACTATCTAAAAGATGACTTTTTGCAGGACCGGCTCAACGTCCTCGAATGCCTAAAACTAACTAAAATGTTGAGGCCTTTTTTCTTTTCTTTTCTTTATGCGTATAGCGTTAGAGAGTATACAAGAATTATAGATGATATGCCGTGATAATGGATATGAAATAATCCTTCTTAGCTAGTGGCCTATTATTGAATTACTAATTCTATAAGAACTCTACTTTCAAAATTCATAATACGTAACTCTTATTTAAGATGGATGCCCTATAAAACTGAAGGCCTAAAGCCATCGCCTCATTTAGCTTACCCACGAGACAGCCCTATGACATGTTTTCTATAGTAGTTGGTTTACCATGTATTCAAAGATGTAAAGGTTTTATATTTCTGATTCCCACTTATAATAGTTTTTTTTTAATAGCATTTGTTTCAACTAAATCCTCAAACTTCGCACTTAGAGAGGGGTGAACATCATATCACTACGCCAGTATGTCATGTCTATAAATGTGCAAATCCAACCTAAATTGCCCGTTCGGTTTTGGGTGTGACATCGGACCTTTAAGACAGTTGAGGTCGAGGAGATTCAAATACACCATTATAACACTTATGATTTAAGCTTCGCCTCAAATATTAAAACTCCATGAACACTATGATTCAAAACACCACAGGTTTCGTCACTTTTGTTTCTAACCATATTCTTATACAAAAAATGCCATTTATACCATGAGTTATTTTCCTTTATTAGCATAAGCATATGTTGTTTTTTTCCATACGACATTCGCGTTGGTGTTATCATACCGATTGCTAAAGATGGTGACCTATTCACTAAATAACAAGCACCTAATCTTGTTTAACAAGATTCTTTTGTTTCTTTCAACTAAACCATTATGTTGTGAAGTGAGGCCACCACACTCAAATATGTGACCCGTTTAATTGATTAGTGGATATTGAGTCATTTGGGATCGCTTATCTTTATGTTTATTAGTTTATGTTTATGATTATATCTTGTACCATAAGCATATTATGAAGTGATCTAATGTTTAATCACAACCAAAACATAGTTGACTTCATAAATCAATCACTAGGTTCGTTCGATACTAAGTAATGACGAGATTACAACCGAAGAAATTATAAACACTAAGAAAAGGAGATAGGAAAATAAGAGATTATAGTAGGGGATGAGAGAAGAAGATCAAGCACACACATCTATCATATTCGTTGTTTTCCTCAACACTCATCCGCTTCATTATATATCATTTTATGCATGAACATGAGAAGTGATTGCACAAGCTTCAAAACAACATAACTTATATATTAATCAATAGCATTACAACATTAACTGCATGGAATTATATCACAAGCAATTAACTCCAAATGCAACAAACATTACACCATAGGAAATGCTTAATATGTAATTAAGTATAGAGCATGCACTTACTCTTTATTCATAATAATAATATAGCATTCATCACTCAAGGGGTGACTGGCGCCTTTTCGTCTTCGATCTTCTCTTTGGCGAGCTCTTCTGCTTTGAGTTTATCCTGAGCCAACTTCTCGGCTTTGGGACAGTTGAAGTAGCAAAAGCACATGTGTTTCTTATTGCGCACGTGACACGCTCCATGGGCTGCACCCTCCCAGGACTTGCACTGGTCATCACAATGTCTTGTGTTGCCACAATTTCCGGACCATGTCTTGCTTGCTTTCTCACATAATTCTCCTTTCACCGATCCGATTTCTGTAGTGTAGTACAAAAGAATTTGTGTTAAATACCACATTATATTGTTTTCGACTTTCGGCTGTCTATCTAGCTAATAGGTATGCACGATTCATTTCGAGTAGGTTTTGAGCTAAAACGGAAATTTGGTTTTTTGAATTTTGAATATTGTTCGGTTCGGTTTAGATTTTTTATGTTTTGTCATTTAAGCTTGAAAATTGAGCCGAAATTCTTTTTGACTAAAAATAATGAATGTCTACCTAAATCATTCTTTTAACTAATAACTTAGTCATTAGGGTTACTAACTAATTAATTATTAAGCATTTGAACTAAAAATATTTGAGTGACATATATATTAGTTTCTTATAAATTACTTAAAATAAAAAAAATGTAAATATATAAATCTGGTTTAATTTTTACGTTTTTATTGCATGCAAAACTAAAACTGAACCGTAAGTTTGGTTTGTACAAAAACATAAAACCTTGTTTCAGTTCGGTTGTTCCGGTTTCAGATCAGTTATTTTGGTTCATGCACACCTCTACTATCTAATGCAGTTTTGTGATGAATATATATATATATATATATATATATATATATATATATAGTAAATCACTTCTATTTCATTCTTCTTTCTCTTTTGCTTACTAGCTTAATGTTACCTGTCTAAACTCAGTGACATTAAGGAGTAAAAATTTTAATATAATAAACACAAAATGAGTGTAAATAAGATTGATTAAGATTTAAGAACCTGAGATGGCAAGAACAAAGAGAAGCAGAAGAAATGCAAAGAAAGCAACTGAATTTTTGGCCATTTTTGAGTTAGTGAAGCTCAAGAACACTTGTTGCTAGTTTTGTGAAGAGAAGGTTGAAACAATGAAGGGTATTTATAGGAATAAAACCTGTTGCATGTTTTGAAAATTAAGCTAAATCATGAAGAAAAAATGGCTAAAATTTTCACAAAGTTTTTGTCTTATTTTGACTTTTGTGTATGCATGCATTGTATACATCCAACTTTCTTTAATCTCTATTGTCACCTAGGAAATTAACTAGTCAGGTTAGAATTCAGGTAAAAGTTAACATTAAAATAGTAACAAAAAGTTCAAACTTTTAAGATTATGAGTTTATGACACACCAACTATATGATATGCTTAACTCCCTATGCAAATAAACATTGTTATAGGCTTGTTGTATTCTCTTTTGCCATGTCCAAAGAAAAGATATATTGGGTGATAAGAAGTGTTCCGCCTCAAATATCTTCAACATGTTTTTGACGCAATTGTTACGGATTAGATAATAACTATACAATTAAAGTGTGCTTAGGTGGAAGCCGTACCATGATAGGTAACCTCGTGTGAAGTCTTAACGTAACCGTGAAACCGAAAACATATATACCATCTTTGTGCATGCAAGACGGAAAATATTGTGGTTTGGGAAGGTTAGATGTTATAAATTCAAACTCCTAATAATATAAAACCACTTTAAAGAATAATATAGGTCATAATTGTAGAAATTGTAAAACAAACCATAGTTTTACGAATCATTTACTAACACATTTTGCTCTTATGGATTACCGGGACTTTCTGAAATTTCTCGGGATGTTTAGCTTCGGTTGGCGTGCTGTTTCAAAGAGTTTGTACGTTCAAAGCTTGCTTGAGAACAAGCAAGGTTCAAGTGTGGGAGAATTTGTTGTGTAAGAAATAATACATATTTTCAGTACCAAAATATCTTCAAACAAGCGCAATTTCGTCAACTATATTAGAATAAATAACAACTAAATGCTTATAATTTCTATCTATAGGTAAATATAGTTCTAAGGAATAAAACAAGCTGAAATACGAAGAAAACGGAGATAAACAAAGCGCTAGTGGAGCGGTGGGGGTAAGGACATAAATAAGTTCACATGAATACTTCAAACTTCACATAATATAGATCCAGCATAAACAATTATATGCAAATATAACAAGTCAATGAGAAAAACCAAAAAATAGAGCTAATGGGTTAAAGCCAAGGTCCCCATTTTGGCCGATTTTGTTTTGAGCCGACTAGGCCCAATACAGATTAACGAGACAGGTTAGCTAAAAAATACTTAAGTCTGGTTGTGCCTAGCGATTAATCCCCACATAGGCCCGACTTTTACAAGACTGATATAGACAATGCATATCTGTGGCACTCTAGCTCTTGGCCCTTGATCTTCTTGTTTGATCAGCAGTAGATGAGAATTGCATATCGATCATTAGCCAAAGTCTAAAGTTAAAGTGTACTACTCGAAGCAACATATGTGTCCAACTTTGTGAATTAAAAATGGTTTTAAGTTATTGGAAAATGACCATTCTAGTCAACACTTGATTCTTCATATCTTATACATATTATTTTGTTTTTTTTAATTGTATTTTCCTTATTATACAAATCAAGTAACAATCTGTTTAGACAGTAAATATTGAAGGTTTACAAACACGAAAAAACAACATAACTAGGTGTCGTGCATAGACTTGTGCAGTGTTGTAGCTAACGCGTTAAGTATCTCAGGACTTTCTCCCTAAAATTAGACAAATTAACAAATAAGGTGCATAATTTACCAAATAAAGGGAGGTTTATGTTAATTTAAGTTTAAAGTGAAGTCGTCAAGACACTAAAACATAGAAGAATCAAGTGTGTACATATGAACAAATCGGTCTAGTTCACCGCTAGGTATCTAGTTAATTTTAACGAGAAATTGGTGATTTTAGTGTAATCAGACAATTTTTAATAATTAGGATTCACTTGAGACAAAATAAGAAACTAAAATACACATTGATACAATTAAGAGGTGCGGTGTATACACTTGATCAAGACAGTTCTCATTTATGATAACAATGGGGTATGAGGCAACGCCACAAATACTTATGACAGTCATAACCACTACTGAAAGTTACGGCAATAAGGCGGTTATAAAACTACCAAGGATAGTTACAACTTACAACGGTTATAAAATTATCAATGGTAGTTGTGTTGGGTATTTAACTACCACTATGCAACCCATATATAAAGGGTCATTTGGTTGGTCACACTAGTTCAAGAAATTCATACGAATACACGAACTCAATCCCTCCAATATTAATAAACAACTTTAATTAACACAGTAAACTGATCATTAGACTAAGTCTAAAGTGTAATACTCAAAGCAAAAGGTGTCCAACAAAGAGAATTAGAACGTTATTGGGAAATGATCATTCTAATCAACACTTGACTCTTCATATCTACATTTTATTTATTTATTTTATTTTATTAATAATGTAAATCAAGTTAGTAAATATCAAATGGTTTATGCCTAACAATCAAATGATTTTAGGTTCTAGCCTAACTTAAGACATAAGATAAAAATAATTAGCTGTTAAAAAAAGGAAAATGTAAATATCGAAGGGTATGCAAACCGAGAAAGCAAATAGGAAGGATTTAACATTTCACACTAATAAACATGCATGAGTGTTAATTACTATCTTCTCTAATCAATATAATCTTTGTCAGTTTTATAGTTACACTACGAAAGAGTATCACATACAACACAAACTCTCAGGGAATCTGTCGGCTAAGGATAGAGGTGCAAATGAGCCGAGCCGTTTGCGAGCTACTCAAGTTTGGATCGATAAAAAACTCGAAATGGCTCGAGCAATTTTAAGCTCGAGCTGAGCCCAAACCTCAAATATAGCTTGTTTAGTTATCGAGCCTGAGTTTGAGTCTTGTGTGATATTAAGTTTTACATGTTTTAGGGTTCTATGTATTAGTTTTACATTAACCAGTCGAGCTTTGGCTCGTTTAAGGTTCTATACGAGTTTGAGCCGAGATTAGGCTCATTTAAAGTTTTTCTTAGTATATATATATATATATATATATATATATATATATATAAAAGAAGTAAAAACGTATATAAATTAATTAATAAATAATAAACGAGCCGAGCTCGAGCCTACATAAACAGCCCTAGTTAAGTATTACAATAATAAGAGTTATATGTCACAAAAGTCACTTAATTCCTATATAGACCTCCAATTAAAAAAATACAAAAACTTCAAGTAATCACTTTTTAAGGATAAGATTAACATGTGTTAAAGTGATTAGAGACCTCGAAAAGATTAGATCGCAATCTAGAATTTTGTGTACCCAACTACCCATGATCATATATTATCACCAATATTAAGTAACATATCACCAATATTATCACCAATATTAAGTAACATATATTATCATCAATATAATCTTTGTCAGTTTTATAGTTACACTACGAAAGAGTATCACATACAACACAAACTCTCAGGGAATCTGTCGGCTAAGGATAGAGGTGCAAATGAGCCGAGCCGTTTGCGAGCTACTCAAGTTTGGATCGATAAAAAACTCGAAATGGCTCGAGCAATTTTAAGCTCGAGCTGAGCCCAAACCTCAAATATAGCTTGTTTAGTTATCGAGCCTGAGTTTGAGTCTTGTGTGATATTAAGTTTTACATGTTTTAGGGTTCTATGTATTAGTTTTACATTAACCAGTCGAGCTTTGGCTCGTTTAAGGTTCTATACGAGTTTGAGCCGAGATTAGGCTCATTTAAAGTTTTTCTCAGTATATATATATATATATAAAAGAAGTAAAAACGTATATAAATTAATTAATAAATAATAAACGAGCCGAGCTCGAGCCTACATAAACAGCCCTAGTTAAGTATTACAATAATAAGAGTTATATGTCACAAAAGTCACTTAATTCCTATATTGACCTCCAATTAAAAAAATACAAAAACTTCAAGTAATCACTTTTTAAGGATAAGATTAACATGTGTTAAAGTGATTAGAGACCTCGAAAAGATTAGATCGCAATCTAGAATTTTGTGTACCCAACTACCCATGATCATATATTATCACCAATATAAAGTAACATATCACCAATATTATCACCAATATTAAGTAACATATATTATCATCAATATAATCTTTGTCAGTTTTATAGTTACACTACGAAAGAGTATCACATACAACACAAACTCTCAGGGAATCTGTCGGCTAAGGATAGAGGTGCAAATGAGCCGAGCCGTTTGCGAGCTACTCAAGTTTGGATCGATAAAAAACTCGAAATGGCTCGAGCAATTTTAAGCTCGAGCTGAGCCCAAACCTCAAATATAGCTTGTTTAGTTATCGAGCCTGAGTTTGAGTCTTGTGTGATATTAAGTTTTACATGTTTTAGGGTTCTATGTATTAGTTTTACATTAACCAGTCGAGCTTTGGCTCGTTTAAGGTTCTATACGAGTTTGAGCCGAGATTAGGCTCATTTAAAGTTTTTCTCAGTATATATATATATATAAAAGAAGTAAAAACGTATATAAATTAATTAATAAATAATAAACGAGCCGAGCTCGAGCCTACGTAAACAGCCCTAGTTAAGTATTACAATAATAAGAGTTATATGTCACAAAAGTCACTTAATGCCTATATAGACCTCCAATTAAAAAAATACAAAAACTTCAAGTAATCACTTTTTAAGGATAAGATTAACATGTGTTAAAGTGATTAGAGACCTCGAAAAGATTAGATCGCAATATAGAATTTTGTGTACCCAACTACCCATGATCATATATTATCACCAATATAAAGTAACATATCCACTGGTGCTAGTAATAAGTTATAAGTTCTATACTTATCTCATTTGACCTTGATGTATCTAATATCCATCCCGCGGTTAGGGATTTTGTACGTCATTTTAGTAGTAGTAGGCTTTCTTTGCGGTATGTCATGTACATATCATAAACCTATATATTACATTAGTGACGAATTTAAAAAATTTTCTCATAGAGGTCGGAAATTTTTTGTGTTCACACATAGTTGACTATCGCTATATAATACTATGTTTTATGGGTTCGGGTCCGGTCGGGTCGAATTGCTTCGGTCATATATATAAAAAATTATAATCAAACAAAGCATCATATACCAAAAAAAAATACGAGAAACTTTATTATAAATGCATAATTATTGTACAATATATCTAGCTTTGTTATTTACGAGTTTTCATTTTTCGAAATCTAACCAAAACATCTAATTTGACATTTATAAGCAAGTTTTTCTCAATAAACAAATAAAGTCATCGTTTAAGCTCTCATCACCCATCTGATTACGCAAATCGGGCTTCACGTACTCTATCGTCAAAAAACAAATTTCAATGCTTACGGTTGCAACGGGTAGTAATGATATACAAGAGCTAACTCAATTAACGAATAAACAATACACAAATGCAAATGAAGTAAATGAGCAAAATAATGTAACCGAAACATTTCTTTAGATTTAACACTTAATCCGTTGAATTCACCTGACATATTACTTCCGTCATCATAATTTTTTTTTTAATTAGCTTAAATGTAGATTAGGTTGGGAGTTTGAGACATGTGCTTAAAAATTGAGTATTAGAGCTGAAACTTGTATTTAAATTGTTTCTTATTAAGCTCAAATTTAGTTGGTATACTATTTAGGGATTACTCTATATAATAGTAACCAAATTTTAAAATTATTCTAATCATGTCATTTATAAAATATTTTGTTCTAATTAAGTTACTAAAGTTTCAATTTAGTTGGTATACTATTTTGTGTTCAATCATAGATATTTTACCTGGATATATAGCAGGTTATGTAGATTTTTTTATTTTTAAATAGTTTGACATTGCAAAATATTTTTAAAAATATTACTAAAAATTGAGAAAAATAATTTTTAATTGCGAAAAAATACAAAAAAAAAAGATTACGAAATCACCCTTTTTTTATGTTACGGTTTTCTTTATAAGATACCATCATTTTCTAGAAAAATTTCAAAAAGATAGTTAGGTGATATTAAAATATTTAATAGTAGAATTATTAATTGCTTATATACAAAAAAAAATAACTAAAATATAGGAACATATAAGTTATGTCCACCTATGTATAGGGATAAGCTTGATACCGAATAGGTACCGATCACGAATTTCTCGAAAACTTGGTACTTGTATTGAAAGTGTTATAGATGTCCGGCACCAACACCGTAGGCAAAAATTCATAAATATCGATACCTTTACCGATCAATGTCAATACAGATTGATCTGAATTTCACGATCTCGATTTTCATAAAATCATGATACTTGCACGAAACCCGTTGCCATTTGCTCATCCATATAGACGTAGTCTAAGATTTTGAAATTGCTAAATGAATCAAAACCCAATGTATCATATGTAAATCACGTATTCAGTAAACAATGAAATAGAGCAACAAGTCAAGGAGACAAAACGATATCTATTTTCCACAACGTCAATATTCTAGTTTTGGCGTGCTGCCTAAAATTGACCACTTTATAATTATATTTACTGTTTTTATATTATTTTGACATAACTCAAAACTTTATAGCTATAAAAAATGAGAAGCTTTTTTATCTAGCTCCTTAATATTTACGTACCATTTTATAATTGTTCATTTTCAAAGTATGTTGTCTCATGTTTTACTTGTTTTATTTATAAACAAATCTTTTAGTGAGTAGAAAAACCGATTAATCAAACCAAAACTAAAATAACTAGTGAATTGAATCGTATTAACCTATCCAAACTAATCAACCCAAATAAATTGGATGGTTCAAGCTTAGCCATTTCTAAAAAGTAAAAACTGACATATTGAGTTCGGTTTCACAAAATTTAAAGCGGACCGAACCAAACGACACATACTGGTAATATTGAATTCTAATCATTTGGGTTATTAGAAAGTTTAATTAGAGCCAATTATGTAAGAAGTGCAGGTATGTAACATGTCAAATTGTAGAATGGTATATAGTCTGTCTAGAGTATAGAGTCGATTCATCAAACAACACGTTTGTTATATATCTGTATCTATACGGGTCGAACATGAAGTCTAGGTGTTGATCATATGTATAAAACAAATCATAAATAATCAAAGTATAGTTTGTCAATCTTGTTCTTATATAGTTCATAACTTCATATCAACATGTGTCATGCGGTGTTTGAATTGCTTCTTGATTATCAAATGTTAGTATCCGAGCAATTGGCTAACGAGTATGGATGTGCATAGTACAGTTCAGTTCATTTTGGTTAGTAGCCAAAACCAAAACCATAATTAGAGTCATTGGTTAATTAATTTTATTAACCATTCGGTTTTTTTGGTCTATCCTGCTAGACATACATGAAATTGAGGTTATAAATACATTAAATGGATGTTTAGATACATGAATTGAGGTATAACACATGAGATGAATGAAATGGAGATATAAAAGTCAGAAATATATGCAAATATTAATGGTTCGGTTCGTTTAATTTCGGTTAACAAACAACACAAAAAATCATGGGTGGCTCTAAGGGTAGGCGATGTGGGCGCTCGAACAGGGCACCTGTTTTTCAAGGACACAAAAATTTTAAAATATTCCCGATGTTCTATATATATTATACCCGAACGCTTATAATCTCACTATTTTTATAATACTCACACACTTTTTAGACCCAAATTTTTTTAAATTACCCAAATACTTGTAGCTAGGTCTATAAAAATTAAAAAATGTTCATTAATTTTAATTAATTAATAAAAAAAATGAATAGGCGGGATAACAACAGCGGCGACATCGAACAACAACAGTCATGGTAGCATCTGCAGAAAAGAGTTTTTCAAAATT